>NC_051159.1:105562251-105862251 GCF_013339745.2 Dermacentor silvarum | reverse complement strand
TTTACGAAGAATCCGGCTGGCAACGTGGTCATGTTGGACCGCAAGTTGTATATGCTGAGCATCTTAACGGGGCTGTGAATTTCAAGTAGTGTACTCCTTATTTGGTCCGGCGTGACAGAGTTGCACTCGAGAAAGACGTCGCTGTCAAACTCGTAGCACGGGCACCAAGGCTTTCTGTTCCAAGAGGGGCACATCTCCTCCTTGGGCTGTTCGGCGCTGATTGGTGGCGTCAGCAGCAGCATCGTGTTCAGCAGCGGCAAAATCCACGTTAATAGCCAATGCCATCCTAACGTGAGACAGGGATATGACGCGGCTCTCTGCAGGACCAGCGTCCCGCGCAGCCGTAAAGGGACCATGTCACGTTGTCGGCATCTGTAACCGGAATGAAAAGAAAAAAAAAAGAATCGAGTATCCGGTTAATTCGCTCCGGTGGCCGTTACCACACTCAGAAATGTTACCCCCAGGAAGAAATAATGAATCAACAATTGCTCACACACGTGCAGCAATTAAGAGACTCGTGTAAAGCAGAATTATAAATTGATGGACGCAAGTACCCAGCAACGAGCCATTCATGAGGCACTACCTTTACACACATTTGTTGCTTTGTGACCGTGAATGTTTTATATTCAATGGTAACGTAGGCTCGCTTTTTCATGTAATTCAGTTCAGTTTTCATGCTTGATAAAAGCAGAGCAAAACTTACACGCATAATCATGCGGCCAGCACCGTCAATAATCAATAGAACCTCTTTGAATGGCAATAAGAAGGGCAGTTTATACAACGCCCCGCAACGGATTGTTATTTTTCTAAACCGTACATGATTACGAAACTGTACTCGTTTGGTGTTATGTAAGATGAAATCCGCTCGCGGATTTCGCCTTCCTCATTTATTGCTGTTTCTAATATTATCCTGGACGTGTGTTTATCTGTCTTTTTATTCGTGTTGTGTCCTAGCGCAGCATTTTGGGATAAATATGTGACAAATAAAACGCTGTAATATGAGTTAAATAAAATGTAAAATTCAGCAACTGCTATCTCTTTCAAAGGCTTCGCGCAGCCTGGAGAAAAAAAAAAGGTGTCCCAGTATCGGAGGATACAGTTTTATGGTATTCTTTACGTAAGGAGAAACACTAAGAAACAAACAAAAATGAAACGTTGCGGGAACGAGGAGACTGAGCGGTGCTGCCATGTTGTGAAACTTAAGGTGAATTTGCAGCTTCAGCCCGCATGGGAAACAGTGCTGTCAGTGAAAAACGAAGAATGAAAATGCGAAAACAAACAAGACATCACCGCAAATGGAACAGGTTCTTTGGACGGAAGTAAATATAAAAATAGTGAACGTAACAAATAGAAGAAAACAAACAAAGACTCAAATATAAGGTAGAAATCGTCGTGCCATCACAGAATAAAAGAGAGACCTCCTTGCTGCCAGAAGGAATACAAACGAATGTACATTCGTCCGCGAGCAATAGAAGAAGGACGCATTGCACAATAGGTGTCGCAAGACGCACGGGTGCTTTTCCTCCTACACCGTTCACTCTCGCTGTCAACTCAAAAAGAAGGACGGGGGGTGGTTCGATTGGACCGGTAAGCCTCGTATTGACCGGACTCCATGGCTGCCCACTGGTGTCGGGACCGTGGAGGCAGGCAAACAGAACAGTCTTCCTGCCTCGCTAGAGGATAAAGGAAGTAAAAAATAGTTCAGGGGTCGGCCGACGTCGAACCAAGAAACTTTGTTCCTCGCATTCGTCCGCGAGGCACTGGCAGCGGTGAAATAGGCGGCATGGTGAAGCTGCCACCCATGTAATTTTTCGGGTGCTATTACGTGTTCTTTACGCAATCCCTTCGGTTTGAATTTCTTGGTGTTAGTGTTCACAAACAAAAAGAATGCAGTATGTTTGACCAGCAGTACATTTGCATCAATGAAATATGTATATATATATATATATATATATGTATATATATATATATATATTGGAAAAGGATGACATAATAGACGCATGACAAAGGAGTATACGAGTCCCATTACTCTGCTAAAAATACGGAAATAGCAATTTCTTGAAAATATCCGCAGATATTAAACATAATACCTTACTTGCAATTGCAGGCGCAAGTTGCAGGCGCCTGCAATTGCAGGAAATTTGCAGGCGCAAGTTGGAATACGCGAGTGCAAGACAGGGGTAATTGGAGATCGCAGGGAGAAGCCTTCGTCCTGCAGTGGACATAAAATATAGGCTGATGATGATGATGATGATGGCTTTGCTTCTCCCATAGCTGCTGGATGCGGACCACTTCTAGAATTACTGCACGAAAGAACAGCACAGCAAGGCCAGACAAAAATGACCAGCATGATGCTGTTGCGGACATGTCGTCCGCCGAATGTTTTGTCGAGAACAAGGTTGGATTTATGGAACGGCACTCAACAGCAGAAATTTGTTGAAGAGCGGAGATACATCAACGTTAGTATGAAGACATACATTCCAATGACAGAGCAACAGGAGGTCCACTTTGAGGACTAGGGAAAAATGTGATAGAATCTACGGGTTAAGCTCGCTAAATTTCACTTCGCCTGTTTAGAATATTATATTCTGCAACTATCCTTTCTCTTTAGTGCTATATAGTTCGTTAATCTCCCAGCCTTTCTTTTGTTTCTCTCCTTCTCTTTTATTGGTTATTTCATTTGTACTACTCATAGCGTAATTTGATCAAATACAAATACCTACTTCGCTTACGCCCATGCTCCATTCAACTTCACACCTAACGCTTCCTCGCTGCTCGTGTTATTATACAGCATGATATAACCTGCCTTATCGCAGTGTATAATCATCACTGCTTCATGTTGATCCACTTTCTTTACTTCTATAGGGATTATTTACCCTTTACTAATTTCGGTAATAAAATTCCTGAAGTTCCTGCTGCATGAAATTGCTTCTTCGTTGACTCCAGGTGCTGAGGGCTCCCTTTTTTTTATTGTGAACTTTTGCGCCGTTCTTGCTTCAATGCAATTTTTGTGCTTATTGACGCCACTAGGAACTGGCTCACGCATTTTTGAACATAACGGCCACAAGATAAATGTGTCTTATTTATTCTGATGAATAATAAGGGTGGTGTTATGTCTGCTTGAAGCGGTAAAGGTGTGCGTAATAATACATGATAAATTCTACTCGTCTGCCTTCGTGACAAAATTATAAGCAATTTTATACTTATAAGAGGAGGCCGCCGGGCAGCGCTGTCTTCTCGACCATGCTATCATTTACGACGAAATATGTTCTCTATGAAAATATATTTCGAACAAAGAGTACGCTTTCTTTTAAGGCATGTTCTTGCTTTTCAATTTCCTTTAAAAGCACGAGCGACATTCCTTGCAGTGAGTAAAACCAGCCGGCTGTCTGAATATCTCTGTTTAGAAAGCGAGAAATGCCGCGACGTACCGCAAGGAAGCGTATCAAAGTTTTGGTGTTAGTTCGCTACATTTTTATTGTCATACCCATCACGTGGATAAATACAAACTTGACTCGAGTCAGAAATGCCACACATTTATCTCAAGTCACGGTCGAACAGTACCGCGGAGGATTTCGTCTCGCTGCAGGAGGATCAACGTTAATATTTGAAGAATAAAATGCTAGTGACGACCTTATTCGGCGATGGACACCTTAACGGGAATACGGGGAGAAGGCTCCTTCTCTTAGTCTCTCAGTGGCTCGCAAACGTGGTGAGGGAGGTCTGTTGACGGGGCTTAATACTCGGGTGATGCTGAAGCCTCCTTCCCAGCTTTTCCTCGTGCATTGACGGGTGCGTGCGCAGGATTCGCGTCCGACCGCCTAGGCCGACGTGTCTGTTTTTAGGCTGGCTGTCCCACCCTCGCTGCTTTCGTCTTTCACTGCCTCCTTTTCTGGGTGACATGGGGGGAGGGGGGGGGGGGGGTATGCTGTGAGAAGTATCACTATAGTATGGTTTTCAATGTGAAAGCGAACAAAGAAAAAGGAAAGCAAAGCAAAACTTTAAAGAAACTGCAATGAAAGCGGAGAAGGCGAATGACAACGCAATTTTCTTTTTTGTTTAGTCCCACAGTGTGCGGAAAACGTCCACTCTATTCTCGATATCCATGCTCCGTTACATATGATCCTTACCTCTCCCTATATATCAGTTTCTATCAAAACGCGTTCATAGAAGCCAAAGAACGTTGTGCTCATAGTACGGGCTTCTTTCCATTCCCCTATAGATTGGCTTTACTGCGTTTCTGCTCTCTTTTTATTTCTTTGGGAAGATGACTTGCAACAAGTACGACGGCTCGCTGTTTACTTCCTCCGGGAACTTTTTTTTCATACGGATAATGTAGATCACACAGCATATTGTGTTTACGAACCTACGGATGTATACAGATATGACTGAGCGAGCAGAGCGAAATGTAAATGCAATTGTACGTCGTCGAGGCACAACCGAAGGCGTGCGTGCGTACGAGACTGGAGGAGTTGTGTGCACAGCGTATCGTCGATACTCATATGTGGGCCTAGCGCGGTAACAATGTCCCTGCACAATTCAACATATAACTTTTTTTATCTTTTTAAATCCTTTCTTCCCTTGTATGCGTGTTTCATTTCCTTGCTGTTTTTAAATTTGCTCGTTCTGCCACCGATGGAAGAGAGCTTCAATCTTATACCAATTCACAATTTTGTCACCGTACATTCTTTCTTGCGTTTCTTTTCAGAGGTCTTCGATGCAATCACACAGCTCGGTGCCACATTGTTTGAGTTCTACATCTAAATATTTAGCAATTTTTGCCATCCATTCAAAGTGAGCATGAGAACTTTTTTATTGGACTCTCTTCTCTCGTCTGCGGCTCTTCTTTCGCAATCGAATGAAGGTCATATTAATAATCTTACCATCTTTTTGTTCGCGTCCTTCTGCAGCACTTCCTGTTCATTTCTCTTTGTGCATTTATTCTGCAGCTTAAGTTTCTGACTTTCACAGTTTCTCGGTGTTGCTGACATCCATAATCATTTTTACTGAAAGAGAAAGACAGCCGCAACCCGATGCAAGTCGGGAGCGTGCGTGCCGTCGAATCGTTGCTACCTCTGAGTGCGCTGTCAACTTCACGGCAATAAAGTCCCTGCGCAAGATGTATGCATAGAAGGAAGACAAATGGAGGAGAGGACAGCCGCGTGGCAGTCGCAGAAGGGCGCAAGCTCCGGGCGCCCTGCTTTGCTTGCGAGCACGCGAGCAAGGAACACACAACGTGTCCCCTTCCTTCGCAAACTTTCTGTGTGCACACAACAGAACGGCGCCTAGAAAGCTCGGATGGTAAGCCGGGCGTGGAAACGGTCCAGGTGTGGCAACGACGCTTAGTATTCAGCTCGTTTAGCTGTGCAAACATAGCTTCCCAAGAGCGGCTACCTCGTGCCCGTGTGCCCTTCTTTCACTTTCTGGGGTGGGGTCTCTCACCCACTTTCTATCAGCTCTTACCCTCACGCTCTCTTCCCTCACCGTAAACTGACAGTCTACCTTAGGCTGACCTCTTCCTCGCTTTCGAGGCAAGTGTGCTGCTTAATTTCTACCACGAATCCTGTGCGCTATAGGAAGCCGGCCGCCCTCCCTTCGCGGCCAGCCCTGTGTGTGCATTATGCGACTGCAGCGCTTCGTTGCACTGATGCTCAGACTCCGCGAGGGGAAAACCGCGACCCTGCTTATTGTCAGCCCGTCACATGGAGCGGCTCTCTTTGCCTGTCCCAAGATGGTGGGACGTCCTTTGGCGCTTCCGAAGGACGTCGGCGTAATTCCCTGTAACTCGTCGAGAGGAAGGTAAGGAATGTCCTCACCTCACCAAAAAGAAAGAACTGAAAGAAAATGAGTGCAGACACATTCGCGAAATCACATGTTTTCATTCAAAGAACACCTCGAGGTAAATGGGAAAGTCAAGCCATATAAAAAGCTAGTGCCTGCTCCGAGTCTGCTAGATGTCCTGAATCTGCTACAAGCGATTGCTTGTTTTTTGTTGTTATTGTGTTTGCTATGAATGTGGGCTAATTTGAATAATTACCCCCTACATCTCTGCAGGGGGCGATCCAGAAGAAAAAATGTCACAGTTTCGCCCTAAGGGCGAAGCAATGAATGCCATAGCAACACAGCAATGTCATACGAAGTAAGGTGAGCGGCTTTGGTAGCAATATGAATTGTAGTAAACATCAGCTGATTAAGTAAGCAGGTGTGCTGCGGCGTAAATAGACCGACATGAAGAGAGACTCGATGACCATGAGAAGGCGCGTGTGAAACGGTGGTGTTGATGAGAAGCGCTTCCCGTGGGCAGCGTGTGCGAAGGGACACACCTGTAGCGCTGCACTGCCGATCCGGGCAGCATTGCATGTGTAGCGTGCGTTGGAAAATGTCGCCCGACTATTACTAACTGAATGAACAAGCGTGGTGTGAGCGCGCACAAACAAGCACGAATAGATCGCACTGAATGACTGCAGACAACGACTGTCAAAACGCGGGCAGCAAGCATACGCCGCGGGATCGAATCCCGGCCACGGCGGCCGCATTTCGATGGGGGCGAAATGCGAAAACACCCGTGTACTTAGATTTAGGTGCACGTTAAAGAACCCCAGGTGGTCTAAATTTCCGGAGTCCCCCACTACGGCGTGCCTCATAATCAGAACTGGTTTTGGCACGTAAAACCCCATAATTTAATTTTAAATTTTTTTAAGCATACGCCGCAGCGGGCGAAGGTACGTGCGGTCTATCGCTTCAACGGAAACAGAGCGGCGAATGCAAGGCGCATAAAGGTCAGAGCCGTGTGGAGATAAGAGACGGTGCGGACGAGCGACGAGCGCGGTTGTTGGCAGAGTAAAAGTGCGCCCCCCCCCCCCCCCCCCCCCCCGCTCCCTCCGGCGCTGGCTTCCTTCTTCCTTGCTTGCGCATGGGAGATGAGTGCGTTCGCTCTCCGTGATAGCGGGCATACGGCGCGCGGCGAAGATTTTATCTATAGGGAACCTCACGGCGATGACGACGGCGACGCCGACGGCAGAAATCTGGTTGAAGTGTCCATATAATTGCTATCGCAATAAAAGTAGATAAGAGAGTGAAGAGGACCAAGCGAAGTAAATTTGTGGGGAATGTATGGACATAAAGAAACAGACCTACAGTACAGCCATTCACAGCCGCTTTCATAGACAACGCACTAGAGCAGCATATCCGGCTCGGTGAAAGCACGGCTAATGACGACGCGCAACGTCCACGCAATAAGAAGATATGGGTGATATTTTACGCTTTTTCCACATAAATCGTGCGTAGCACAAAAGTTTCTCAGCCACAACTACTGTATTGGCATCGGCGTAATACCCCCTACATCTCTACACTACGCTGGTACAGGCGCCTCTACAGGCGCACTCTACGCTGGTACAGGTGCCGAAAAGGACGCCGAAGTGTGTATTGATATTTAGTTGCTTTCATATCTCGCAACAGTGCGCCATTCATAAGAGAGTCCTGCTATGTTTAGTGATGAGGGTTCAGGGTGAAAGGGGCCTTGGAAATGAGCCTGTACCACACAGCGTCTCTGCAAGTGCAACAAGCTGTAACGCAGTCATGGTAACAATACTTCAATATAACGCAATCAATAATTTGCTCGCTATACACACTATTTTCGGCATTGAGTGGACCAGAAAAAAATAAGCGGGGTGGCCTGCGTTGCACCTAAAGGTTGGAAGTAATGAGTACGGCCTAATCCACTTCTCTGCTTTCATCTCGCTCTGGCAAATCTGTGTGCCGTGCTCCTTTATCAGCCAGTGAATATTCTGTGAGCTATCGACCTTCCACGTTAACCAATTACACCGAAAACAGCTAGCCCGTGTGCCACAAAGCAGGCCGCTTTCATTATAGTATTCAAGCAACTCTTGCCTTTCACATGCACCGCATTACACTGCATGACACGGCCGGCCGACAAACGCCTGCACTGCTCCAGCTAATGCAACTCGTGCAACTTCCTTTATGATACGTGTGTGTGGTTCGGTGAGTGTCCCCTTCGATAATGGCATTATGAGAACGAAAATGTAGCTAACCTGTTGCTCTCCTACCGACATTTTGCCATTAAGCACCACCAACCAGACCGTTGATATTCCTAAATCTCACTAACCACTTTCCTTGCTCAAAAACTATTGTGATCAGCAATGAACGCTGTTAGCTCTCATGGAGTTCTTCAAAGGAAACGCAATTATTAGAATGTTGTTTCTGGGGCAGTTCTGTATCTATGTCACACTGGCTGTAAGAATTGTTGCTGACGTTCATCAGCACGTTTAAGTTTAGTGGTTTAGCTTTGCTACGTCATATGCATCAAAGAATGTGTTGTCTGCTACGATATTGTGTTATTTATGGGATGTTTGATGTGACACTGGCTATATGTGCGCGCTTCGCCTTGTGAGTTTAGAAAGTTTATATGATGTGTATGACCATGCCGACCTCTGTACAAACAGCCGGATGAGTCAGTTCTCTTTGTGCCCTTCATCTCATCAAAATAAACCTTTTTTCCCATTTCACACGTCTTATCTCCCGCTTTTGCAAAAGTGCATATACCAGATGCGGTCTTTTTCATGAGAAGCTAGCGTTTCCATAGCGTGATTCATTTTTGGTTGTCGCAAATCTGTCTTTTGCGTGAATATTTAAAGGAAGTTTACGTTTGGAGGATTTCTTGCTCTGAAGAATCAATAGCTATGGGCGATATCTGATGAAGTACTGATAATTTTAGCAAGTCTAACATGGCCGACCATCTGATGCCTCGAATTACTGGGTAGGCTTTTGAAGGTACGCCGTATTAAACGCCACTCTTAGCCAACAATTGTGCTCAGTGAAAAGTAAGATCACTCGCGATCGCTCTTGCCCTCTAAGGGTGCATGTAACAATCTATCCTGGCGGCAAGTGCTCACTTAGCGCAGGACAACTGCGTGCCCGAGTCGATATCAGCACGACCCGATCTCCTTTATCCATTCTATTTCAAATACCCGCTACGATTTGTTACAGTGAAGAGAAGCTTGCTGGACTATTTGGAAGTAACAAAGAAAACGAGGACAATGGGCGTCTTTGTTAGTTTCCCGTGGCCGATGAATGGAAACTGTATACCGTCTCGATTGCAACAGCAGCAGGGTGAACACTTGCCTCCTGTAGTGCAGTTGACAGAGGACAAAAATACGGCTAGAAAGAACTCCGTGATTGTGTCCATGAAGTAGCTGCGCAAAAAAAAAAAATAAAAGCGCAATGAAAGAAAACTGAAATTGTGTCCCATCACCGTTCCGAGCTTCTTCACTTCCTCCCACAGCTCGGTAAGCTGCAAGCGCCGTGATATATCTTTCCCCACGCGGCTGGTGCCATGACTGGAGGGAAACGTAAAGCTGTCCTCAAATGAAATCGACTCCAGATCTTTTCTTCCGAGCAAGCAGGGCAGTAGTAAAGATGGTAGGCCCCCACCCCGTCACAACCGATTCTTCTAACGTCCCCCGACACCCGGGTTGATCCGGGAAATTTTTTTTTTTCGTTGATTCCTAAACTTCCTCGCACGCCCTCTGCCACCACCTGCATTTTCTTGTTCTTGTTTTCAATCTTTGTTCCCTGTTCCCCACTCACTCTTTCGAAAGTACATCTTTCACCATTTTGTTTACTTCCACACAACGATGTCATTATTTCACCATCGAAGGCTGCAGCGAGGACAAAGATGGCGGCGAGGAGCAATTTCACAGACAGCCACCCCATGCCTTGTTCCAGCTATCCAATGTCTTCTCTTCCACCGCCAGACAATCCGGCGGTCATGCGAGACCAGCGTGCATCTCCAACAGTTTCTGGAGGGCATTTATTGCACCATTGTGGATTCAAATACAACGCTCACAAGGGTGCCTGATCAAGAAGAAGGCCCGAGAGCCCGTCGCGGCCATTCCATAGCGAGTTTACTAAAAACCGCGTGCCTGAGGATTGGATTGACAGGATGCGAACGGGAAATAGAAAGGAGTACCTTGCGAATTTTATCAGAAGCTATATAACAAGCAGAATAAGCATACACACGCGACTGTATTTCCTCAGTCTCGACACGGGAGATACCGATCCCGCGCGAAACTACAATCCTAGAAAAGCAAGGTGCGAAGTCCAGAAAGGTGCCGGAGGTGTTCGCACTGTTTTACTTTACTCCTCTACGCTGAAAACCATGCCAAGGTTTTTTTGTTTCCAACTAATTGGCCCGGTGACACCTGACACGCTCAGTTTTTCTTGTTTTCGACGTTCGTCTATGAACATATGCTGCTCACATGCTAAAAACATACCCGCAAGTGCCAAGGCGTGACCAACCAGAACCTCGCTTGCGACGCTGTAAGGCAACACAGTTATCGTCTCCGCTGTATGGGCTCTTTAGCTAACAGATGCATGTCAGTGTCTTGTGATGCTTCCGTATAGCGCTTATTCTTCTTATCTCATTTCCAAAGCACTGCGCAGATCACACTTCATTGTTACATTGCACAACTTACTTGGCGTAGACACTCTCCTTTATGCGAACTTTTTTAACGGCTCCCGGTGCTTCCTTGTGTCTTTTCTTTACATGATTTTTTATCTTTTTCTTTCAATTAACCTATTTATTTATTTATTTCCAGATGGCAGCGGGGGAGGGGGAAACTGTCACTTTAAGCCACTGGACAGGTTTAACAGTAGTGTACTCGGTGCTCGTTTCTGGGGCTTCTCGGATTTCAGAGGCAGCGTTAGGAGGCACTTGTCCTCTTAACATCGAAACTTTACGAATTTCTCGGTAATGCACTCGATTGTCCGGTCATTTACGGCAATTGCAGGTTGTCTCAGGAAACAGTTTAAGGCACCCCCTTTTTTATCTCCTCTTGTTGAATCTTGACGAACACTTTAAAAAAGGTGTGTTAAAAGGCCGTGCATAATGCTCCCAGCATCCCCATTATACCTGCTAGACAAAAAAACGCTGTCGCAGTTTCACCGGAAAGGCAAAGCATCATTTGCGATAGCAAATTAGTAGAGAGCTATGCGGAGTAAGGATAGCAGTTTTATCAGCTGTGTAAACTTGGACATGCAGCAGCACCTGCAATGCGCAGAACTGTTGTCGACGCCATCGTCATTGTGCCCGCATTCGCACCGAACGCGCGCGGCGTTGGTGACTGTTACCAGGGCCTCTGGGGGCGGCTCGGAGGTTTTCGATGTGATGAGAACGGGACACTCGTCGAGCAGCGTCGGAAGTCTTTGCCACCTTCTCGCCTCGCAACATTTTACATAAATACGCATTTGGTGCCGCAGCTGAACGTCACCTCTCCTCCCTCCCGTCCCCGCCCCCACGGCCTTTCCTGCGACGGAAGAAGTCGCATTTGCTCCCCGCCGTGCGTTTGCTCCCCGTGAAAGCGCACGTCTCTCGTGCATACATATATACGGCGTGCGCCGACGATTTCATCACCGTTGGACTCTATACGGAACCTCATGGTGACGGCGACAGCGACGACGACGGCGACGACGACGCCGACGGCCGAAATCCGATTGGAGTGTCGTAGACTGCAATCACCTTTGATTTAAAAGCCTTGCTGTGAAGTCGCTGCCGAGCGAAAGGGGGCTGCATCTTTGTCAAGCTGTTTCTGACAGCTTTTTCTGCGCATCCGCTCTCTGTATCTTTACAAGGCAGAAATAAAAGAATTTGAATTGGAATATAATTCCTATAGCAATAAAATTTTATGCGATAAGTATGCCCCGTTGATTCTGTCGCAAGAAATGGGGGAAAAGGCTAAGGGCAACGAAGGGATGTGAACTCGTACTGTGAGGAAGACGTGACGGCGACCGATGTGGCGTGGCGTCTTTGTCACGTGTAAGTGAAGGCGACGGCGTAAGATATATACTATATAATATATGCTATATATAGACATATACTGTAGGTCTTCCACCGTGGTGAAGGCGAAGCGGCGAGCGGAGCGGTTGGTGTGGCGACCAGACCGGCCGGGAACGTGAGCGCGTTCTTCGATGCTCGTGACTTGAGCGACGAAAGAAGCAGGGCGCGATGATGTCAGCTGACGATGCGCGGTGGTGACGATGACGCTGCAATACTTTGCTCAAAGGATAGCTAACCTACTAACTACTGCTGTGTCCCGTTACCAAACATGCAGAGCCATTACGTATGCCAACATTTATACGGTTCTTCAATATGACAGAATAAGAATGTCGGAAAATGATTACAGAAGCCTGTAGCTAACAGAGTGCCAGTCGCAATGGGTGATGTGCCTCGTGAAAACATTTACAAATCTATCAGGAAGAAAAATTACAATTTTAGGATCAGGTACGTGTGTCCGCGGCGATGAATAGAGGCAGACAAGCATGTAAATTCCCGCCAGTCTATGACTGCAATTTCTTTATTCATGTAATGCACCGCACAACAGGCAAAATGCTCTAAAGAAGAAAACAAAATGAAGCAAACGTCTCCGCCTTTGCCGCTGTTCTTTGTAAACTATAGAGCACGTTCTATGCAACTGTCCATTTTACGACTTCAAACGGTATGCTCTGCGTACTAAGCTTAGTCGCTAAGACAGCGCACAATTCTTTTAAGCAAGGGCTCTGGAACCTAGGCTGGGGCACCCCCTTCAGTATGCATCGGACCAACAAAGCGCTATTGCGCTTTTTGAAGACAGCTTGACTAGGCTAGTGCCTGCGACTATATATGCACGAGCGAATAATCATCGCACACTCATTCTCCTCCTCTGCTTCTTATCCTGTTCCCCTTCCTAACCAGTAAGGTGGCGCGCCAGAACACACTCACAACCGCGTGTGGCCTTGGTTTAACTCCCTGCCTTGGTTCCTTTTTCTCTAGCTATTTCTGTGTCCTTCAGCTTAGGTGTATTGCGCAGCTCTAAAGGAACACATACATTACCAGAACAAATTCGCCCAAACTTTAACTAGACCATAATACGAGTTTACGGAGGGCCACTTTCGTTGGGTTAAACTACGCGTGTGTTCGTAGTGTTCCTTTTTTACGTACTTCCTCTCTTCTTGTGTGATAAACAAAAAAATGAAGTTATTCAAGGAGGCTAGAAAGAGCTCTACTTTGCCTATAGTAGTCCTCACTGAGGGCTGACTCGACACAGGCACTTCCAGAAAACTCACAAAGGTACTAATCTTGTTTCGAGTGCGTTCGGTGTTAATCAAAGAGATTGAAGAGGCTCTTTGTTTCATTGGTACGTCTTGCTTGTAGTTAAGAGAGTAGATTGAATAAATATTTAAATAAAAGAAGCAAGCTATGGTGTAGGACAGACGAATATAGAAAGCATGTGCTATACAATGGCGCATACTGTTTTCTTGGCTTCTTCAAGCCAACAACAGAGTCGGGGAAGTTGTAATTTTATTTTTACGTTTCACGATAGACGGGGGCCAAATTATACGTGACGATGTAAAAAAAGCGTTGCTTTTACGTGTCATTGCTTCTCACTAAACCATATTTCATATCGCTGTCAGACACACCGGTGCGTTTGTGCACTTTCTACTGAAGGTCTACAAAATCTGAATGGAAAAACACACAGAAACAACAAAGTTCATTGTTTCATTGAATGACTGGAAAGGAAAAAAAATGTGCTAATCGGGAAGTGCTGTGAGAGCTTAATTTAGAGCCCATTCATCACCCTAAAGCGATAACAAAAACGTCAAGGATCGATCGCTTTTTGTTCTCAGTTTTAATTACGTCATTGTTTTCGAGTTGAGAAAAGAAAAGATTGATTATGTTTGCCAATATGTGGTTTTGACGTTGATAAAAGTCATTTTATAAAAAGAAAAAGAAAAAAAATTACGCTCGCCTTTGTTGTGTCTACTCGATAAACCAATGCTGGCTTGAACTTCCGGAAGAAAATGTTGTAACCAAAATTAATTAAAAAAGAAATCCATCCTGGACACTTTTCACAGAACATTTACCAAACACATTGTGCTGATAAAAATTACATGTATAAAGACAACCATTACGCTTGACAAGTAGGCGAGATTTGCTTAATGTTTCATGGGAGAGACGTAGAATTCTTTCAACTAAAGAAGCCACTTTTAATGTATATTGTTTCTGCAGCCCAAACCTTGTCTGAAGATTGGCGGTGCTGTAAATAATCAATACACGGAAGTGCGCAATCTCAAGGAGTTATACCGTGCGTAAAGCTGGCGCACAATATATGGAAAAATATGCTCGCCCATTTAACAAACTTAACGTCCTTAAACATGAACGCCCATTTTCCTCGATGATCTTGCTAACTTTATCGAATGGGCGCCACTCTTAGAAAGCTACATATTTTCACGTGCTTACAACCACTGCACTAACCTCGTAACCTGTAAATTCTGTACATCTTCCAATACATTTTCTTTTTTCTTGCTTTACTTTCTGTATACTGCACCTCGTGTATGTCATCTTTTCTGCGTTTACTTGAGGTGTTCTGAGCCCTAAATATTGTTGTATCAGAGTGTTTCGCCAAAGTAACAGAAATATGCTGTAGGTTATTGTCAGGGCAGATTCTTCTTTTGAAGAAGTAAAAAACAACTGTCGCTATAATCGGCATCTCGTATCTTGCGCCGAACAACGCTAGGATAAAGTTAATACTTGCCACAAGCGACATTTTTGACGTAGTAAACGACATAAAATGGTTGAAGGACGCGCAACGGAACTATATAATAATTATTGCTTCAACCAGATTACAAGAAGCTGACTTTTCTAGAGAGTATTACATGCTTTTATTGTCTTAGAACGCCGCCACACCAAACTCACACGAAGGAGACTTCATGTGAACGTCTTCTTGCGAGTCAAACGATAAGAGGTCCATTTCCTAACGGGATACCGCCGCTTCCTTGAAAAAAGAAAAAAGAAAGCACGAATAAATTCTGAAGCTGCAGTGCACCTCGCATGAACCATGCCGCCCACTAGATAGGCAAAATATTCTAGGAGTAACGAAAATACACCTGAAACAAGCTAACGGGAAGCTTCAGCGCATTTCACCTGCGCGAAGGTGGCAGGCACCCGGCGTTTCCCCGCTTTAGGCATGAAATCGCGGCTCCGAGGAAGGCTTCTATCTATATTCAAACTACGAAGCAAAGTCAGGCTCGAAGCCATGTTGGTCGGTGCTGACGCGGGAGTTGAATACCATAATGACAAGGATGCTGAGCAGCGAAGACGCAAAGTACGCTCGAGATACTGTCACTTTAAGGCGAGCGTCATTTATCTCTCCGTGGCTGTCTGTAGCATTTTGGTTCCTTTTCCAGCGCGTTCCTACTTTATGCTCCACCCTTTATGTCCCACTCTCGGAGACTCTCCGCAGCATCGCGGCTATGTTTGAAAATGGCGTGCAACGAAGAGTGTGGGGTTGGGGCACACGGAAGTGTTTTCGCGAGTTTGCGTCGGTCTCGCGCATGATAGCTGCGTTTCCAAGGGTCTTCTTCCGGCTTCGATCCATTCATCCCGCCCCCCTTTCACTCTCCCTCCCCTCCCCATCTGTAAACACGGCCGTCGTGCATGTCCTAGTTCGCTCTCTTTTTTCCTTCCATCCTAGCAATTTACTGTTAAAGCTCTACTCGCGCCTTGCTTTCTTCGTTTTCTTGAGCAAAGTAACTAGATTTTTGCTCCTTAAGCTAATTAGGAGCCTTCCTGAGTGCGGTGCGAGATTGGCTGCCTCCTCATCCTTTCCCTTTCTCTCTCCACAGAGAAGCAAAATAAAGGAAGCTGCAAAAGAACAAGCAGCAGCAGTGTGACCCGATTCTTAATGCAGCATCTGGTCCCTTACAGAACGGGTCGTGGCCTTTCAACCATCCCATTTTCTCGTGTGCAGTAAACAGAGAAAGAACGATGTACGCAGACATCGAGGGTGGAGCAGAATGCCTCCAATGAATATGGGGAGTCCCTATGGCACCTCGGAAAGGGGGCGTTGTGGGGTAGGTGCTAAAACGAGCGCCTCGTTTTCGTTCTTTGGCCTTCGCTCCCGCTCTTTGCTCTTAACACGCGAGAAATTACCGCGCCACCCTATCACCCCGCATCTTCCTCGTGCTTGCTCGCACTCTCCTTTCTTAGTTTTGTCCTTCTTCCTTTATTTGTATTGTTTGCTGAGCCGAAGCACCTAGGCCTACTGAAGCCTGCTTTATCATTAGGAGCTTGTCTTTTATTGTGTTCTTTTTTTTTTCGTATGGTGTTCGGGTTTCTATTCAAGTCTTCCTCACTGTATCTCTCATTAGGCAAAACACGCTCCCGTTCACCGTAAATATCTTTATTTGCATCGTGAAGGCTACGGAGCTCTTACGCCACGTGTTTCCGAAGAAATAAAGAAATGTACGGAGCATAAAGGGTATTCCGGGGATGCTGGTGGTACGCTGATGGGACCCCTAAGCGTTGGGGATGGGCCTAGCAGCCCACGTACTGTGCGCCTTCAGTGAACACTTCCGAAGCCGCAGTGGCTTCTGCTCTTCGATTCATTGCTTAAGCAGCAATGTTTTTCTGCGCGTCGATCAGGACAAGGAGGCGTTTAATTATACGGTTCTTTGTGAATTAGCATCACTGATGTCCTTCTTTTGTTATGCGGCTGCGGTGAAGCCCTCGTTCCTGGTGGTTCCTTGTCGATGCGACTAGAGGGCATGGAGGATGCATAGATGATCCATATCTGGTTACTCGTAAATACATAGCGTGCGCCACCAACTAATTTAGGCCTAGCCTCTTCAGAAATTCTACTAAAGTAGCATTGATTGTTCAGCCCACGTACCATAGCTGCAGCCAAAGTGTCATTTATGCGATTGGCCGGCTCCTCATGTATTTTCAACCCTGCGGCTTCTCCCCGATACAAAGGACATTAATCAACACAAGATGTCATTGATAAAAACGCATCCGGATGATTTCTTGCTATATGAAGCACCTTTCCGGATACATTGCAATTTTATATGGAACGCCGTTCCATTTAAGTGAGGGGAAACTATTTCTAAATTTTTTCCACTAATAGTGCAGGTATAGAGACGCTTCCATCGCGGTTTCACAGAAAGTCGTTCCGGGATTTGGCTGTGAAGCAATGTTTGTTGCTCTGTACCCGTCAAAAGTGAGTATACGTGAATACACGTAAATGAATAACATGGGCTCACACGCAGCTCACTGGCAGCCGTATTTATTGTTTTTTTTTTCTGCCACATCTGCGGCACAAAGAACATCCCGTTCGTATCTTTCGCTCGCCGCTGACTGTTCCTTGCTGATGGGGTGCGAGTCGATTTCGACAGTAAGCCACGTATACAGCTGAGGGTATATCAATCAGCTTCGAAGCAATCGATCGCCGTCCTCACTGTTTACGTCTCACAGTACTTCCTTTTGAGAGCGAAGTGGAGTGAGTAAGTGAGCAAAAGAAGTTGGCGCTGCTGTGCACATTTATCACAAACGTGGGATCGAGTATGAAACCGGAGCGCCAGGCAAAAAGAACTGAGCGAAGCAGCTAACCCAGCGCGCCGTTTCAAACTATTTCTTTGTTCAGCTAACTCAAAAGGTGCTGCGGAAGTTTTGTGAGCAAAGTATGACTCTAAACTTTTTCATGCCTCTTTTCTTTCAAGCACCTCAATATTCTCTTTTTTAAGCAACCCTGGTGTATTGAATTTGTGACATCCTTAGGCATGTTGGGTTGTATGTGCTTGATGCTGGAACCATGGAGCCCAGTTTCGTAGCAAATAATGCGAAGGCGACAGTATTTATAAAAACAAGTACTGGGCGCTCCTCGACGATCGGTCCGGAGGCTGGAGATTCTAAAGATTGCAGTTATTGTATAGTGTAACGTCTCTAAATCTGTGTCTGCACTTGTAGAAACGAGCAGCATGCGCAACCATTGTAGCACTGGCATAATAAGGAGTGTTACCATGAAGAGTACTTCACCAGCAGGTGAAGTACTCTGGTTCCCTATAACTTTGTTGACTTGGAGGTGCATGAGAAAAAAATTATGGGAAATGTTGAGGTACAGCTAAACGCGTCTATTTCAGTTGATTGTTCTTTTTTTTTTCAAATTGCACCCCTAAGTTTATATTTTATTAAACAGCGCTTCTCAAAAACACCCTCGGCAGCTTCCGATTCGACAGCGCATAAGATCGGCATAATATTTTGCATCTATCTTATCGCCAAGTATTTCAACATCATGCTTTCAGGCATATATTTGTCTTCTGTCTAAAATATTGATATGCTTATTCAAATTAAATTCATATAGTTTCTTTATACCCTTAAAAAGCACATGACGAAAGTCTACAGAATATTGTTGTTAGATCAAATATGGTTTGCTTTCACATATTGCTTTCTAGATATGCAGACGAAACCCGCAGACTAAGCAGAGCAAGCGCAGAAGCTTTTCAAGAAAACGTTTGTTAGTCACAGCTTCATGCATTTGGCTCTAATGACACTACAACATCGATTGCTTCTGGGAAACTTTATGAAGGACCAATGCGCGTTGCTACGCAACAATACGTTTAGCATGATTTTGGGTGGTGGTTATTTGTGGCAATATGGTGGGCGACGTTCATTATGATACTGCAGCGCGCACAAAACAGTCGAGAGCAGAAGGCAAAGGTAACACACAAGCGCTGACGATATATTCATTGCCAATGCGTGCGATTAAAACTTAGGCGTTCCAGTTACTTTCGTGCTTCAATGCATAAAAGAGCGTTTTGTTAAAGAAGTAGGTGGAACAAAACTGAATTCTTACGGTGGGTTTGATGGCGCATATCTGCAAGCTGGTGTCGTTCTCCAAATTCATTCCAAAGGATACGCCTTGGACACTCACCGACTACAATTCGGAAATTGCCATATGTGTTGTAAAATAATTAATTAAAAAGGTAATAAGTAATGTTGCAATTACTTGAATATGTGTAGTGATATATCATGCAAATAACGTCCGCCTTTCTGAATAATTCAGCTGAATGACTAGAAATATGTTATCTGCTACAGGCAATCTTTAAAAAATTCCGGAAACCTTATAATCACCTCGGAAATATATATATAGGTCGTTTTCGCTATTAGGTCACTGACATTGGCAAACTACAAACTAGAGGGGATCAAAAGCCACAGGAAAGGACACGTAATCTACAATTGCAGATTTTAGGTTCCCTGCTACAAGCGGTTGTATAATAGTTGGCTCCCACGATCACAGCATCATTGTATACCGACCCCGAACGTTTCCTTTCCCTCTTCAAAGCGTAAACTCGCACTGAAATAATTAGGCTGATAGCGCTGCGGCTGTGGATGATAATCTCCTGCGTTGCCTTGAATCTAGAAAAACAACCAAGTAAGACGCATGCCAAGTGCGGCCCCGTCTAATCTGTCTTGGTCGGTCGGCCAGCTATTCAAAAAAAGCATTTTATCTTTATACAGAGATAGGAGATAATAAGGAGCTATGCGCCACTAGCCTCACATAGTCGCAGCTCTCCTTTTACCTCGCTATGTTAGTCTCTGTCTTTACCAGGAAAAAAAGAGACTTCTTATCAATGCTTGGCTTGGCTTCTTCGATCTGCTCTGGAAAGACACCGTGTCTCTGATGGTGTTTCTATAGAGCGCGAGAGGGCAGATGGCTTGCGCTGTGCGTCAGTGACGGTTGCAAGTCAACAAAGCACCCTACAAATAGATGGGGAGAATCATCCTTGCGTTCACGCCATGCTCGGAAGAACGATTCCCTGTGCGCAGACCAAGAATCTCAAGGGGGAGTCCGGAAATCGAAAGCGCTCCGAATGGGCATCGCTCACACTAGCATCGCGAGAAACAGCTATCGCTCCGGCCTACCTCGAGGGTCCTCCACCTGCTTTGTTCTCGCAGGTTTGAAAGTGATCTCCACGCACAAGTTAGATACACATGCAGGTCGCCAAGCGGTGGCTTCGGGGGTCACGTGGATTTGGATTCACGGCCATGTTTTTGTGTTTGTGTGTGTGTGCATATATTGGCTTCATATCGCTGCTGTAGTGTGAATCGTTACCCTATTTTGTTCTTGCCATTTTTCCACCCTCGTGTGTGGTTAACTTAGGCTGTGATAGCTCGTCTGGAGTCTTGTCATTGTCATATACAAGCCATTATAGCCTGAAAACAATGTCTCAAGTTGGGAAAAGATTGTTTCGTTGGCAGACAGTCTTTCAACGATGCTTACTTGCAACTACATTTCCTGCGAGCTTTTTTTTTCTGGGGGGATTACAGAATGAGACAGATATAACTGAAGCAGCTCGACACTGTAAACTTAGGAATACTGAATGATAAGGTTTTTCAACGCCCTCACAGTTTCTTTTGAAGCGGTAAGAGATCTTCTAAAAATGTTTGTATTCAAAACTAGAGAAACGGAAAGCTACTGAAAAAGAACACCTGCCGAAAAGGAAGACAACCATGTAAAAATGCTCCTGCATTGGCACAGACTGTCACAGTCGCTTGAAAAAATTAAGGCGTCAGACCCAAGTTTATGTACACCACCCTCAGAACTAGGGCGCTGTACTTCAGCATGGAGAAAACCCAGCTATAGAAGAACGAATATTTTCCGCTTTCTTTGTGCTGGTCTCTAAAGCTCTAGTACCAGCTGAACAAATTCATCTTATAGATGTGTTCAATGCTTCTACAAAAACAAGTTAAAAGGATGAGTTCGTGCTACACGAAGTGCCCTGTAATAGATGCAGCGTAGCTCGCCATCGGTGATAAGAACAGCAAAATGAGAGGGAAAAAATGAGCAACATCTTTCACATATGTATTTAGTATGGACCTGGCCCACGGGCCGGGTCGGGCCGGGTAGGGCAGTTTTTTCACTGGCTCGGGCCGGGCTCGGGCACGGTATGGGCTTTTTGACCCGTGCCCGGGCCGGGCTCGGGTAATTCGATGCGGGCCCGGGCCGGGCTCGGACTTTCTGGTGGTGTTCATGTAACGTGCAGCGAGTTATCCTCACGCGTCTCGACTCTGAAAAATCTCTTGGCCCGGCGCAGCTGGAAGCTGGCAGTGCTACTCCTGTGTACTTCCCTTTTCTTCTTCCGTCGTATTTTGCTCTGTTTCAACAGAATGTAAAAGTCTAGAAAGACCGAAGTCGCCTCAAACCAAAGGATGTCATTGTATTCCTTACCTAAATCAGCGCAATTAATGCTTTCAGTGCGGTGTAAGCGCGTTCGCGACTTGCTGATTCGTCAAAGGCGAATTGGTAAAACGATGACTGGTTAGATAAGTTAATTCGTCACGCGGCTGAAATATGGCACTGCGTCCATCCATGATTGCACGCATGTTCTCAACTGGCTGCCTAGCAGGAGCCCATTACGCGGCACCGTGGAGGAACGAGAAGCTTGCTTTCTCCATTTACTCCATCCATGCGCTGCGCTCACGAGCGGTCGTGGCGGCGCTTCGGCTATAGTGTACTAGAATACGGTTGAGTGGGGCAAGCGGCTGTGGCGGCGCATGCTTTGCAGTGAGGTGCCCGACGTGGAAAAATACTGTGGCGGCGTGGCGATCGAAGTCATCTTCATCTTTCGAGGGTTTTACATGCCAAAACCAGTTCTGATTATGAGGCACGCCGTAGTGGAGGGCTCCGGATTAATTTTGACCACCTGGCGTTCTTTAACGTGCTCTACAACGCAAGCACAGGGGCGTTTTTGCATTTCGCCTCCATCGAAATGCGGCCGCCGCGGCCGGGATTCGATCCCGCGATCTCGTGCTCAGCAGAGCAACGCCTTAGCTGACTGAGCCACCACGGCGGGTGGCGATAGAAGTCGATTGGGCCGAATCAAAGTCGCGCCGTTGGAAACTGCTGGTGATACTGCTCGGCAGGGTCATTCGTACTACTTTGCACGATGGTATTTGCGTTCAGACCGCTAAAATGGTGTTCATAATTGCATATGACATGTATTTATGCCTTATGAATAAATTACTTTCATTCTCTTCTTTATTGTATTTTTTTAATGCCACTCGGTGCTCTTTTTTGGTCTCGGGCCGGGTTCGGGCCGGTTTCGAGTCGGGCTCGGGCCGGGCTCGGGCCTAAGGTAAAGGGGTGGCGGGCCGGGCCGGGCGGGTAACGCAGATTATTTCCGGGCCCGGGCCGGGCCCGGGTCTCACCATAAAAGTTTTGGTCGTGCGCGGGTGGGCAGCCCGATGTAAAATCGGGCCCGGGCCGGGCCCGGGCTGAAAAAGTCGGCACGGGCAGTGCTCTAGTTCAGCTCGACTATAGAAAACAGGCAACGGCACAGTATTGCGCCTGCTGTTTGTTGTATTATCGGCTCGGAATTGTTGGATGAGTTAGCACGTCAATAACTCAAGTTCGGTATCCTCTTCTCTCGTAAGCTTGACTAACTTTATTACAAGAAAATAGAAGAGAGACGCTCCCGAAGAAAGCAGCAACAGTAGCAGGTGGCATTCTTTGCTTGTGAAACACGATGGTGAATTTGCAGTGGCATCAGCAGCAGCAGCACTTGACCTAATCTTTAGCACTGCCACCTCTCTCTCACTCTCCTCTCAAAAACGACAGTGCGTGCCGACGCCTTGTCTCTATCTCCAGAGCGTCTCCTTCAACATTGGCGCGTTGTACAGCAGCACAGCCATCGTCAGATTGAAGCTGAGGATGCTGGACTAATGACATCGACGCCCCACGGAAAGGGAAATCAAAAACCCATTATGGCTGTTTCCTTCGCTGAGGACCCCGACTGTGCACGCCCGCCTCCGCATCGCTTGGGACAAGAAGCCAGCGTCGGATCCAGACGCCACTCTCAGCAGCCACCGACCCCCGGCAGTGGAGCTTCCGCACTTTCCCCGAACCACTGTTTTTTTTTTTCAGTTTTTTTTTTTTTTTCGCTTTCCAGTTTACAGCTACCCCGAACCCCACGATGCCCCGCGTGAGCGTCGGAGAGTGATGGGCTCCTTCCTATCTCGTGATACATGCTCTGCCTTTCTAATCCTATAATTCTTCTCAAGCCTGAGTTGATGGCTTTCCTTTTTCTAAGTTTAAGCTTTCAGTAGCCGAAAGCCATAGGCCTCTTTTGAAGGCTGTTTTGTCACATGGCGTTTTGCCCGCTGTTTGATCTCAGTGTTTATGCCAGGAACAGACATGGTTTCATCCTCATCCTCATCCTCTCATTCTTTTCCACTCGAAACAGAGCATAAAACGCACAAAATGCTGCAGATGAACTACAGTGTAGAATGATCTACCGGAATATTGGTAATGCGCGTTATTCTTGGGTGCGTGGAAAAGCCAGAGTGCCAAATCATGATTCTACGATAGCACAATATGTAATCAGCTAACATGGTGAGCAAAGGGACGAATTTTGCTCATCTGACCAACAAATCCATTATAAGCAACAAGAATGCTATGTAAGGCTTTGACGTCGGGAAATAAATAACCTGCAAAACTAAAAAGAACCGAAACTTAGGTAAGTTGTCCCTGGTTCATGATAACGGGCTTCGCAAAACCCCAATGAAAGAGTACATAGCCTTGTTTGAGTTGTATCTACCGTGTGATTTGTGGTTTTGCGCTGCCCGCACTCATTTACTTAAACTAGATTCTCTTCTTAAGAATCGAGGATTATAGGAATGTGAAAGATACGCTCGGTGGACAGCCCGCTACTTTCGTTCTCATTCACGAATGCCAATGTGCAAAAGCCCTAACCCTTTATTACAACCTCACTAGAAATCTCGTGCCGTTAATATACCTAGTATGCGTCTTCCTGCTGAACGCTCAGCCGAGAGCCATTCTTTTTGGAAGTCAGAAACAGAAATTGACAGCGTGAAGAAATGCATTATATGTGCCTTCTGTCTTTGCCAACACCGGGAGTAACCTCGTCAAGCTGCTTATTGGAGTAACTCTTGTTGGCTACCCCATCCTTTTTCTTTACAAAAATAAATAAACTATCTGATTTAATTTTGATTTGATCTTGATTTGATCTTGCATTGTTCGTGACTTGTTCTTGATTTGATCTTGATTTGATTTTGATGTGATTATTTGCATGCACTGAGCGTAGGTTAAGACAACTGAATAATGTATTGTGGGCTGTGAACTACTTCATGCATTTTTTTTTTTGTCTCGAAGGGCATATTTCCTTTTTCTCTGACTAATGCATGGAAATAAATTTCACATATGGTGGGACGGTGTTACAAGGGAACATTTATCCCTTCACTCTCATGCAGTAAATTCGTCGCAGACACGCAACAACTGTCAGGCAGTTTCAGGGCGCCTGATTCGATTGCGGCTGCCACTGCAGGAAGCAAACCTTCATTCTCGTCAGCACGTCTGTTCAGACTATATTGGATCAGACAGATTCTTAGTGAAACTAGAATTATGGTATGTTCCTTTTAAGAAAACAACAGGTGTCAGTGAGTGGTCAGTGAGCGGTAGTGCATTGCCAGAGGGATATTGTGACGGTGAGCTAGTCGGAAAGAATGCATGCGACATGGAAAGTGATGTCAACTGGTCACATGATGGCCAGCAGTCTGAAGTAGAAATATATTCAAAAACGAGGTGATTGCAGAAGAAGTAATTAAACGAAGACAGAGACTCTGAAGAGGGACGTTAGTTTGAACAATGCATGAATGAAGCAGCAAGTGTACCTAGTATCATTTTACGTACGCGGGCCGGCAAAACACATTTGCTAATTTTTCCGAGGCTGTGTTGTATATTACACATTACTCCACGAGGAAGAACATTCCCTTGTGCTGTGTGTCTTTCAAGAATTGACTTTTGCTCTTCGATGCACGTATCTGTTGCGCAATGCCACAAAACTGCGCATTGTTTGCTTGACACCGTGCATCCATGATGCTTTTCTTAGACAAAAAGGGAACACTGAGGACCTAGCACATTTCGAAAGATTACCAACACGGCGGAAAAAAAATGGATTCCCTGCTCTCATTGTAGTGGCGTGTGCTAACAGGCAAAGCACGTCAACGAGAACATAAGTAATCACGATAATTTTACTCCCACATATTGGAGAGAAATAACAAAAGTGCATGTCTGCGTTTCAGGAAATTGCAGTAGAGGGGAAAATTAGCGTTATAATATAGACATGAGTAATGTCGTAGACACAAGAAAGCGCAGAGCTCCGTCAGACCTATCATCACCGTTGCTATTAAAAGTACTGAATGGTGAAACCAAAATCTGGCTTACGAGACAGATTCTGCTGAGATGGGGAATCTCAAAGTGTCGCTATGCTAATCGCAGTTTAGCAAACTACGGTTAGCATAGCGAGAGTTTGAGTTTTTATGGAGTCGAAACTTTTATGTTTATTTAACGACAGTCTATACAATACCATACGTAGTCTTTACATTAACGCTTGATTGCTACAAAAATGTGGGCAGTGTGCACTAGTGGTGCAAGGCTGGGTCACAGTGGAGCTAGTTCCGGCTTTTTGTAAGTGTTGCTAGGTTTTGATAAGTTTTGCGATGTTATGAATGGTTTGGCTAGGATCATACGCTAGGCTATAGGCTAAGAAGGATCGGCTCTCCTCCGTCGATCGTAGTCCGGCTGAGCCGCACGTCGAACTTCCTCGTAGGCGGCTTCTTCCTCTGGAGTCTTGCCTTTCAATGGTCGCCCCATGGTAGCTGTGCACCCGTGTTCACTAGACGAGAGAGGCGACACGTCAGTCCGTGCGGCGGCTGCTCAGAGCTTTCTAGCTTATCAGAGACGTCACGGCTAAGGGATCACTTGCTTCTCCTCGGCTGGGGAGAGGGAAAGCGAAGCGCACGCATACCGCGGCGAGACTCATCCCTACGCACGTGTGTGATGTGAGTTTTCTGTCGGCACGAAACGGACTTACGAAAAGCTTAACAGCTCCGCTATAAAAAAAAATGCTTTTAAAACACCAGTTTGTATACAATACAAACAGTGGCAATGTACCACGCTCAACGGCTGACCAAGTGGCTGTTGGGAGGCATGTGCAGGAGCGGGGATACATCAGCTGCATGTAATAAAGCTCAGTTTTCAGAGGCAGGCGGAAACTAAAAGATAAGGAATCCTGCCCTCTCTAAACGAAATCCATTACATTGTTGGAGAGTCCAGCAGATAACAGCGCTCGTAACGTTGGTCCCACATTTTTCTCTTTTCTTTCCTCATCCCTGAATCTTTTCTTCTCCTAACCCTCCTTAGCATCTTTAACGAAAAACGGCGTTCATGTGCGTACTTGCAGTGTCAAGCTCAATGCCTACTCAACCAAACATTCAAAGAAAAACAGAAGACCGTACTTCATAGGCTTCTTGCAAAGCAGAAATAAACATGAAAGGGAAGTAACTTCTTCCAGAAAACGTAAAAGTAGACAGCTGACAGGGGTCCACTGAGAATGCAGAAAGTAAACGGAAGCAAAATGCTCCTGCGATTCCGTGGGGCTGAAATCGAAAAATCGATAATGACTCAGATCCCCCTTCTTAGCTGTAGCCATCGGCGTAGTGATGAGCGACTCCACTTTTCTTTATTACTGTCTGTGCGAACTGTGACAATTTCTTCAAAATGGGGGGCGGTACGCGTTCGAAAATCAGGGACCGCAAAATCTGCTAATGCTTAACTTTTGACCGATGAGCCGCGATGGAAGTTACTGCTGCAGTGTATGACTTAGATGCTAAAATTGGTCACCAGTCACGTTCTTGAAAGTCATACTTTCTCGAATTTCATGAATGACGCCGTGTGATGGGGATAAAATAGAATCCGAACATAAAAGAATTTAGACAAATGGTACTTCTTAATCACATCTGTTATAATAGTTTGGTGCAATGGAGAATGCAGTCGAAATATACAAAGCTACTTTTGTGGAGTTATATTTCTTTGAAAAGACACCACCTTTGAAAAAAATATATATATATGGCTGACCTAAGAAAGGGAGAAAACAAATTTTTACACTATAGCATTATTTCCGGGCGAGAATAAAAATTCAAATATTTTGACAATTTTTGTTTCGTAAGAACTGTCACTTTTAGGATCTTATATTGTTATACGTAATCTTCAGCGACACCGCAGACCGTTTTCTTGTCTTTAGTTGCAAAATTTGCATCATATTGCCCACATCTGTCAAATCAGAGTAGTAGCTGGCGCCGTTTGCGCTAGCGCAACCATCTCCGCAAGCACAGGTTTTAAAAAATGACGTGACATCGCGTGTTGTATGGAAGTTAACAGATTAACTGTGTACATGTATAATATATTCGGCCAACGCTAGAAAGGAAGCCACGAGAACTTGAGGTGTGGGATGTCCATGAATACCAAACACATCAAAGTGTGACACATTGTCTAATACCTGTCCACGACAGGCAAACCGTATTCAAGCAGGTCATCTCAAAACATACGAAATGCAAAATTCTCCGGTGCCAAATAAGATGAGTAGACGGGAAAGTGTTTTTGGGACCCTACCTTTATTCAATTTGTTATGCTTCTAGAGGCTTGAAACGAATGAATCGCAAGTGCAGGAAGTAAGAAACGAACAGGTGCAGACCACGCAGGTCTTGATGGGTTTGTCCTCCGTCAATTTTGCCATCAGAGCGCAGCAAACGTCCAGGAAGCCACCGCAAAGCTTTCTTATACATCTGCACGCTAAACGATCCCACCCGTGCCACGACCTCGCGATGGCCGGCGCACCAGAAATGACCACAGTCGTGACACTAATAAGTGTCGCATTTCATTCCCGACGCTGCGCGCTACAGACTACATCGCGGACGACGGCACGACGCCGCAGCTGCTACCGCCCACAAGACGCATAGTTTATGCCTGCGACAGCTGTTCAGGCGCATGGCCGTCTTGCCCAGTTCCAGTTTCCGGCTGCGGCTGCCTCCCACTTCCCCAAACGTTCCGCGCTTGTGAGTTCTTGCACTGTCGTATGGTTTCTCGAGCTGCTCACCAATTTTTTTCAGAAAAAAAATCAATACTGGAAATCAGATACAATTTTTTGTGTTGTTTTTGTGGCGGCAATATTTCTAGATGAACGAACTCGGCGCAGAGTTGTTTCTTTATGATTTGTTGACTTAGGGCGAAAAAATAAAAGCGAAGAGCGAGAATAAATTTCTTAGAAAGAGAGAGACGAAAAGAAAGAGAAAGACAAAGAAGTTAACCACCGCAACGAATTGTGTTTGTTATCCTACACTAGGGTGCGGGGGGGGGGGGGGGGAGGTAGGAAGAACAAACGCAGGTAAATATACAGACGCAGAGCACTTGAAAACGATCAGGGCGCAGCATATTTATACAGGCTGGACATCGAACTAAAGTTCTTCGGCTTAAACAAACGTAAGATGTGTAGGCGCAATATCGGTGTCCGTCACAGCTGTAGGCATAACAAAGCCTGTGAGAATGCAGGATTAGCAAAACGGTAGTTAATACGTGAATGAGCAAACAACGCCATTGTCTTATTATAGCTACATCTTCAAAGCAATATGCGAGACCTTGAATGGCACGTCATTTACTTGTCAGAAAAGAGAAAAAAATTTTTTGAATGACGCTTAAGCTTCACCTCTAAGAGTGGAATGCGATAGCATTCAAAGATCTCTGACTGTTTGTCAGACTTCCCGGCAACTAGAACTTTCTTTTTTCCGCACTTTCACCTAGGCACGCGTTTGTGTTTCACTTTACGCGTAACAGAATTACGTTTTCTCGTATATTCAAATTACAATTTGACGCTTCATACCTGTATGTTGTGGTTAAGTCGTACTTTACGATTTTTCTGACGCATTTTACTTTGAGAAATTCGATTAGTTCACCAGCGCCTCTGCGCCACGCGAAGGGCCTGCGTGGTTGGGATGGTTCGGCATGATTTTCTTGACCGCAGATGCCGACGCCGACGCCGGATTTTCTGCGGCACGGGACCCTTAACGCTGTCGCGTTAAAACTGCGTTGAGATAATTACGCTGACTGAGACAATTACGCGAATCGTGACTGATTGATTACATGTGCTAGCAATGACGAAGGGTGTGTGCAATCGTACGGCTGCGTAGGTTTTTCACGTGTAAAATAATAAGCTTTAAGACGATGCACACTCAGGAGCGGCAAGTAATGCACAAACGCACGAATGGAGTCTCTGAAAAATACCGCACACAGTTGTGGCGCGGCATCAGAAAACGCAGTTAGTTTCCAAATTAAAGCATCGTTGAAATATGGCTACCCCGACATCACAACTGTACGACAACATCCAGAATACTGCATAATAGAAGCAGACATAAGCTGACGCATCGCACGATTGATATGTTGAGCGTCTCCAAACGCCTTTCTGCCTATAATTGAGCGTGTTTAGCATCGCAATCCCCTAAAAGAGAGGCCCATTTCCTCCATTCTATGAATCAGTGGACGCGCTCTGCACTCGATCGCCTTAACCGTCAGAAGACATGCCAGCGGAGCCGCCACCCCGAACACGGCATCGCCACCGCAATAAACGCGCCGTCACTCCCAAAGTTTTCGCCACGCTCAATCTCGGCTGTACCGCAGTTTCGAGGGAAAGGAGGACGAGGAGAAGGCGGACGAGTATATTCAATTAACACCGGCCCAATCGGCAATGAAGCGGCCGGGAGCCCTCGGCGCGCAAACCGGTGCACCTCGCCGGTGCTTGCGTCACAAAACGCTCGTGGAGAAGAGACGCTTGCACAGAAACTGTCGGGCGAAAACACTCGCCTCTATTCGCAGACAGCCACTCGCCGCCGACATCGGTCGTCGCGGATAGGGAGAGAGAGAGAGAGGCTGTCACTCTGCCTACATCGCAGCTCTGTCGAAAAGAGGCCCATCCATCGCCCGGGCGCTGGCCGGCCGCCAAAACAGCCTTTGCCCCTCGAGACTCGTTAGGGAACCCGTCTAATGGAATTCCGAAGTGCTCGACGAGGGACATTCCGCGGGCTCGATAGGGCTGCGGCCCCGAGTCGGTTTCCCGCGGCGGCCCGTAGCCGATGACTAGGAGTATGCGCGCCATGCCCTTTGCTCTCGCACCACCCTCTTTCCACCCTAAATTATTACTCTGCGAGTCAATTAGCACCCCGGCGAGTGGCCACTAGCAAGGACCCCGAGAGGAGGTCACGCCCTGCACAGACCCCGAGCCATGCAGCGCAGACGTTCGGCCTCTTCGCTGTTGAACCAGAGCGGCGGATATGCTTATAAATTTGAGCTTTAATTAGGGAATCCCGACCACACTTTTTGTTTGCTGGAGTTATATGCCGAGACTATAAAACCCGGGAGGAAGATGTGAAAAGGAAGGAGGCGGGAAAAGGGGTGGGGGTGGGAGGAGGCGGGGGAGCATAAATTTTGCGACGCTCAGCGCAGAGCCATAGCGTCTCCAACTATGTCGCGTTTACGCGAGTGACGGGTGGGGTCGTCATGGCTGCGACGTCAGCTGGCTGCACGAGCGGCAAGCAAAGTATCTTGTTTCTGCGCCAAATAAATAAATGCACCCCATGACAGCCGTAAACTTGCTTCAGTGCCGCAGAGTATAATGGGTTGTTGCATAAACCTCCTGCAAGCAGACGGTATTTTGTTTCGGCCTTTTTTTTTCTTCCTCTTTCTGGATTCCTTAATGGTTCTTCTGGTTGCATCTTGCGAAAGCGCGGAGTAGTTACTTCCAAAGTAGAGTGCTTCAAGTGGGCTTTTGCAATCATTGTCGCTACTCCGTGCTGAAACGGCGCAACGTTTTTTTTTTTGTTTATTTTTGTCTTTAGCTTCTTTCCTGAGCTGTAATTGACACGTGTTGAAAGGAGAGCTGAGATATAGCAGCTAGTCTTGAGCTCAACTCATTTTGTTCGTGCAAACCAATCAGGCAGAAAGAGTATTATAAAAATGAAAGCACAAATTTGTGTTGCGCGATAAGCGAGCAACCTCCCAGGAATAAACATGGAAAATATGTTTACTGCACTTTATATTTATTATGCCTGTTTCTAGTGTTACCAGTGCACCTGTTAAACAAATAACTTGTACCTATGCTGTGGCTACGAGGACAAAGCATGTATCGTTACGCTTTATTCTTCAATACATTATTATCGGATATCATTATGGAGCACTTCGACGAAGAAAACGCATTTACCCGATTTCCACAGGAGAAGTATACTGCGACGTTACGAAAGCTATCACTATTACATCAAAGAATTTCTGGTATTCGCGCAATTTATAGACCACGACCATGTATATGGCGAATAATCTTTGCAGTATTAAAATACTAACCGGCTCACTCTGTAAACACAGTTCCCGTTACCGTTAGGCGCTTCCCGAAAGTGGCGCAGATAACACAAATTGTCTTTTACTTGTCGTAGACGCAACGTTCCTTATTGACGAAAGCTGCAATCTACAAATGTAACTGCGGAAGTGTGTCATGCCCCAATCCCCGGCATTAAACATATTAATGAGTCTCCTCAGGTACTACGCTGCAGGAGCGAATTTTCTTGAGTCAAACGCGCTCGTCCTAGGGTATGGACAAGAAATCCCACAGGGGCGTCGAAACTTACTGCGCCGTACGCATTTTCGCCCCATTCAACAAAGTGGAATGTTTAGCTTCACGCAAATAGAAAAAAAAAGAAAAAAAAGTATGCCTGACTGTTCCGAACACCATTATTTTCCCATTTCATGGTAACGCTGGTTATTACACGCATATATTAATGTAGAGCTGAGAGCATACAAGGTCAAGCCCTACGTACGTGTTTAGGGCTGCCACGGTGCACCTCAACAACAGCAACAACAGCCATCGCGAGAGACCATACGATCAAGACACACGTAGCTGTCGACTCCCTCAGAGCACACATTCGTCATCTGTCAAGGATCTCCGACCATCACCTAGCTTCCCTACAAGCCGAGAGAGCTCAAGCGACCTTTTCAAAAGTGATTAGCGCCCATCAAGAGTGTATACCGGCGGCGAAGCCTTCATTTCCCCTGTGGTGCCTGCGACAGCCGCTATTCCCGGAATCACCAAGAAGGCCAATCATCCATCGCCGGCTCTGAAGCAACTGACGCTCCTCTTACTGCACCAGACATATCATGGCTGTATACATATATATACCAATGGTTCGACCTCGCCTACCAGCTTAACGGCCGCATTCGTCGTTCCAGCCAAGCTGATTGCAGTTAAATTCAAATTATCACATATGACTACATCTACGTCGGCAGAACTTGCAGTCATCCATGCAGCTGTGACCTACGTCACCGAAGAGCCGGCACAGAAATGGGTCATATTTTGTGACTGTAAGGCAGTCCTTCACAGGATCAAGTGTGCCTTACATCACAGAACTTCCGAGCAGATGATATCCTACATCAGCGAAGTACACCACCATGCTCTGGAAACAGGGCACAGCATAGTCTTTCAGTGGTTTCCTGCTCACTGTGGCATCGTCGGCAACGACATTGCTGAGAGGACTGCCAGGTCTGCCCACGAAGACACTCAGACGCGTCCTATACCTTTGGCGAGGACGGACACTGCCAGCGAACTTCGCCTGCTTGCACGCAAAAAGTCACAAGCTTTCTGGAGTTCAAGTGCCTTCAATTGCCGGTTGCATGGGTTGCAACCCCTTGCGACGGCTACAACTATCATCTAGCATTTCCCGCACCGAAACAACCTTACCGTGCCGCTTGTGGCTGGGAGTGGTGTTCACCAACGCTTACTCATATCGTATGGGAATGGCCGAGAGCCCGATGTGCGACTCCTGTAGGTGCGAGGAAGCCATCGAGCACCTATTGTGTACCTACTCTCGGTACGGCGTACAACGCCTCTCTCTCAAGGCAACTTTAAAGCGACTGTATTCGAGACCGTTCTCTGAGTCAAAGATACTCGGACCGTGGCTACACCCGTCACTGGCACAAAAAGCGGTTCGTGCATTAGTACAGTATTTGAAGTGCACCTGTTTAAAAGACCGCCTATAGTGTCCCTGTACATCGTCCCACGTCTACTCAGTACTCTCTCTCTCTCTATTTTCCTCTTTCTATTCCCCATTTCCTTTACCCCTAGGGTAGGGTAGCAAACCGGACGCTCGTCTGGTTGACCTCCCTGCCTTTCCTCTCCTCGCTCTCTCTCCCTAGTCGCAGAGGACAGTAATCAGATAAAAATTGCGCACTGGAGCCCTAACCATGTACCCGTTGCACACTTTCGTTATATTTGCGACAAATCTTGGAAGCTAAGTCGTAATCAGTTTTATCGCAGTGTTTCTTAGATATTTTAAACAGTCTTCCAAGTACTCTACTTGAGACATATTATGTTTAAGTAACTAGTCGCACCATTGGAAGGAATTTAGGTGGATGCCTCGGGTTTGTCTATTGCTTTCCGTGGTCCACTTACACCCGCAGCGAAATAGTATTATCTTATTCCGTTGTGGTCTTATAGTTTAACGCTTTAGCAACCCTGTTCTTTGCGTATTCAGGAATGCGATACTTGCAACACCAATCATTAGACTTGCTGCGTAAACACACAAACATGCTGGTGTTCCGCGATTCTGCGGTGTAAGGACGGCGAAATGAGGTATAGTTAGGGTTAACGATTTCGCAAGTACACACGTGTTACAAAGCTGCCAAAAGCAAAATTCCACAGCCAGTTCGCCACCTTCTACGTGGAACTGCAAGGACCACTACAAAGAGCCAACCTTGAATTGTCTCGTGAAGCTGCATGCTCTAATATTAACTCGTCGTGGTGGCGTAGTCGCTTTGGGGTTGCATTGCTAGGCCCGAAGGTGTGGCATCGAATCCCGACCACGACAGCCGCATTTCGATTGTCGATAGGGGCGAAATGCAAAAACGACCATGTACAGTCAACAGCAAAATTTTACGGGATGCGGTTTCCCCTGCAAGTGTGAATTACGGCACTATTATGGTATGGCACTTCTAATTTAATGAATCACAGTGTAGGTGGCGCAGGATCCTACATGCTGGCACATTTAAGTTGAGGCTGTGTGACTACGTTTCGCGAGAATTCAGCTTCTTGGCAGATTCTGCGTCCTGTAAACTTTTGCGGTTGACGGTACTGTGCAAAGGGTGCGTGTCAAATAACCCCGAGTCGTCAAAATTAAACCGGGGTCCCCCGTAGTCACATTAAACCGGAGTCCCCCATAATCAGATTGTGACTTTGGCGCGTTAAACCCCAGAGTTTAAACAAAACTTTTATAACATTTACTTTTATTTTACGATTATGTGTCCAACCTTCCAGAAAGAAAGCTAGTCAGCACTGCTTCACGACTGGAGATACGCAGAAAGACGCTAACGGTTACGTGACAACCGCACCTTGGTCCGGCAATAATCCCTGCACTAATTCGCAAGACTGAGAGCTAGACTGATACTTCCCTTTGTATTTATCATTTAGACGCTGCACCTCGCAAAAATATTCAAATTTTATCTCTGCTTGTGTTCAATTGGCCACACAGTGGGTGAAAATATGGCACTGTGCTTGCCTTTTCGTGACGTACTGCAGACTACAGCACATAAGAATGTGATTCCCCTTTGTTCATAGTGCTCCATTCTCTAGGGTTTTCGAATTCGGGCAAGGACGCCGGTATAGATACCACGGGTGATACGACTGGTCAGGCAGCCATGACGCCCACGTTCATTCGCAAATGAACGCAAAACGATCTCTTCGCGTACTCCGTCATATCTTTGCCCTCATAGACCGCCTAAATCAATTATTTCGCACTTGGACATGCGCAAAAAACGTACCCAATTAAACGACCCAATATTTTTTACATGTTGTGCCGGTGAAATAGGAGCGGGAGCGAAACCTAAATGTGCTAGCACTCCAAACTCCTGGACCTGTATTAACGAAAACTTATTAAGCTTCAATTGCTCGTACGAGAAAATTCAATACGATTCTGATGCCGGATATATATCACTAGCGTTGCCGGCGAGACAACGCCTAAGCAATTCTGAAAGAAAAGCTTTCTTAATTCGGCCCCAGTTCTTTGCGTGCACGTATCCACAAAAGGCTCTTACGCTCGCTATGTTCGTAAGCATGAATTCCAGCCAATCCTGAGGCTGGACGTATTATTAGCGAAGGTGATCAGCCAATGGCAAAGAGCACATGCCAGCGAAATGTTTTGTGAATTCCGCCGCTAATATTTGTTGAGCGGCGCTAAGCTTCAGGAAAATGATACGAAAATGTCATCTACGCATTGGCTGAGTCCTGGTTTTGCTTTACCTGTGACCTGGGGTCAAAAATGTGCGAGAGAATTATGCAAAGTTTTATTGTGAATTTTTCTGCGTGTCGTGCAGAAATTGCGAAGCTAATGAGTGTGCCAATTTTTTTTCTCTCTCTCTTTATTTTCACGGCTCAGTTAATCAGTCTGAAAATCTGAGCGGACTGCAGTGGGAAATGTAGTGGAAAATGAGGAGCAGGAACAAGATAACCTTAATTAACTACGCAGTACAGTGTGTCTTTACTCAGCATCCATCATCAATAATTTGTTTAAATTACAGTTTCACGCTCGAAGGGTAATGGTGCGCAAACCGAAGGCACGCAAGGATTGCACTGGCTAAAACAATAACTTTCAATTTGGCCACTATGGAGGTATCTTTAGTCAGGGGAAGAGCTCAACGGTGCTGTGAATAATACAAAGTGGAGAATGGACATATGATATTTTTAACCCTATATTATATACGGAAAATTATTGCATGTGTTGCGCGGATGAACCATGGTGCAATGAGAGCTCGTCTATGATTTCAACACGCGTTCATAATATGCGTGATGCGCAATAAATTACAGCAGTAAATCGCCCAAAGCGCACCAATTAGAAGAAATATGTGAGTTGTCTGTGATAACACTGAGAACATGGCATTAGGAGGCATCAATGGAAGGAAATACTGGGAATTACCACAAATATCTTCATCAATCTAAGAAACTTCTTTTGCACGAAATGGCCTCATTGACAGTTGACATTGCATTGATAAAACACATGTTACTTTCTATGTTTTTTTTATTCTTTTGTTAGGTCTGCTTTTTTAACCAGAATGAATGGCGTCGCATTCTTTATCGAACCCACTTCACTGTCAATGTTGTGAAATAAACTGCTTCTGTGAATCCTTTTTATCAATACCTTGCACAATGCTCCAGGTTACCTCAGCGTTATTTCATGTTGCTATTCAAGCAGCGGATTTTTCAAGAAGGCGCAAAACGTCTGACACGTCGACGCAGGAGGAATACCATGACAGGAAATCCGAAGTATCAGAACCTTCAAAGTGGGAGATAGCCATAAAGAAGACAAGATACCTTGTCTTTCACCCTTGTCATGGCTTAATATAGAGCCGAGTGGAAATCTCGGAAAGTGAAGCGCGTTGTTTCCTTCCAGTACTCGGTGATCACGAAAAGCTATTTGGCTCCAAAGCCCGAAGAAACAAGGAGGCAGAAATCGGCTTCATGAGCTCGTCAGTCGTCTTTTGCTTTCAGGCATTAAACGTGAAACGCTTTGAAGAACAAGGTACAACGTTCACAGAGTAAAAAAAAAAAAAGGAGGGCTCATGTTAGGACTAGGCAAAAAGGAAGGTTTTGTGACAATGGAAAGGCGGGCGCCTACAACGAACGAGCTGAGAAATCCTACATAAGCCTTTTTCTGTCCATCTAGTCAAGATCTATGGCCTACGTCGTTTTCTTTTCTCGCTCGTTTATTTGTGTTCTTCTCTTGGTATTGTAAGCCTTCATCTTTTTCTCTCTTTCTTTTCATTTCTTTCCACTTTCACAAGACTTTCGCTTGTCGCAGCAGAAGGCCTGCTTGGCGGATGTGGCAAGAACGTCGGATAAGTTTTTTCTCCCCCCTCCATATTGCTACTTCAGTTCGGAGGAAGATAAGATACAAAAAAGTATTGAGGTGGTTGCAATGTTCAGCGTATGCTACGTAAGCACCTTCCGCGTTATAGCTTCTGAAAATTTTGCTGACTTCGTACCTTTAGCTCACATTTCAAATGTTTTGTCCCTTGTCTTCTTCAGTGTTCGTTGTTTAGCGTTCTGTTTAGAACCCTGTCACCCCAGGGATCATGTTTCATCCGTCTCTACCACCGAGCTCGCATCCGACTTGGAGTTGCCTGAGGCAGAGAAACCAATGGTCACGAGGTTTACAAAGCGAGTGCTCGGCAAAAAGGTAATTACCGGTGTCTTTTGGCCATAAAAGGCCTACAAACCCGGTTTTTCGTGCCTTAGCTGAAGCGCGTTATACGTACTTAGCGGCATGGGCAGGGGCGCTTTCACTTCTTCTTTTCTTGCCAATACGTGCACTGACTTTTTTGAGGCACAAATGTCAATCCTCCTTGACTTACATTTAGGTAAAAGCACTAAAAAAAAGGCATGCTAAGAAAACAAAGTGGACTTTATTTCTACACGTGATGCAAAATCAAATTGAGTTGTATAATACTTTTTAAAAACTGCTGTCACAAGCGTCAGCCGAGAGCTGTAGGAAGCAGCTGCAGTCTTGTTTGTTTGATTGGCGATCGCAGACACCTAACACATGATATCCTGTTATCTTGTGAATATCCTGTTAGTTTTGCTCTGCCTCTGTGCAAATGAGACACGATGCTCGAGGCCTAATCAGGTGACTCATGTCGTCAGCTTTCGCTTCAGCATTAAATACCTCGCGTACTTATGTATTGTGAAATAAACAAAAGGTTGCATCAAGCTGTGGAATAGCACAACCACTGCACGAAGGATATTTCACATATTCTAAGCAATCAATAGTGTTATATGTATTTGAAGATATATATAGAATCGTATAACTTAGCGACTAAATGTGGCTAATTGTTATGATAAAAAGACTTTGTCATAAAAAATGAGCCTCAAGAATATTGATACAGGTATCCGCAAGGTCGTCTGAAGCAAGATCGAGAAAGGTTTGGAACATACTTGCAGTTTCTACCTTTGCCATGTTGTCATAACGACCATATTGATTGCACATGGAGATACTATCACGGAACTTTCCTGTAGTATTCTGTATCTATAAAACTGTATGATTGAAGATTTGGTCGTTCCACAACTCTGATACCTTTTTTTGTCCCTGCACACTGATATCATGGTGCCGCGGTGCGGAAATTGTTGATAAATTTTGTTGCTGCTTCACTGAAGGGAGAGCACGTGTAGGTTCTCTTAAGAGTTTCGTGAGAAGAACAGAAGTGCAAGAAAGTACGGCTGTTACAAAAACTGGTGATAAGCTATTCTCGGCCGAACCATCTATTCTTCTACAATAAACGTGCCGAGGAACCAGGAAAGCTGCCCGCACTCACCAAGCAAACCATTAGTGACGCCTTGGGTCGGGAAACACTGCATGCAATTGCTTCTCATTTCTATGAATTATACTCCCACTAACGCTTGAAAGTTTATTACAGCTGGGTACCCTAGCTCCGACGCGCCTTTGTTTGCAAGCAAAAGAGACAGGGAAAAAGAAAAGAGGAAGCTCGTAGTGAGGGTGGCCGCCATTTTATAGCTACAAAATAAAGTTTTCCTTGCGAAAGGCCAGAGACGGTGCCTTATACGCTTACCCGCCATTGTTTAACCAAGCACAAGGCAATGCAGTGGTCTCACAGCTCATCGCTGCGCGCACCCACGCGCATACTCACGACTAATTGTTAATTTGGGCTCGAAACGCACGAATACAAATGAGAGTATACGAGAGTGGGTCCTCTGTAAAAAGGCGTCGAGAAAAATGAACCCCCCTTCGTGGCGCGACAATTTTCAACTCGGGGGACAACTACGCGGCCGCTTCTAAATTCGCAGCCATGAAAACGATTCAAGAATAAAGAATACGCAAAACTGAAACAAGTGCAGATTTTTCTATGGAACACGCCTAGGCAAGGTTGAGAAAAGAAGTACAGACTGGGAGGGAATGTCTTCATGCCGATCGATAGTCAACCTGCGGGATTTCCCCTTAATTGCTGCTGAGACTTCATTTTTTGGGTGCCCACGGAAGACGAGGCTTGGTGGCTCCCACGGGAGCAATGGCGGCGTTGAATTACGAACCAGAGGAAGTATAGCATGTACAGGACGCGATGGAAGAAAGGCAAGGAGAAGTTAATAAGCACAGGCTTGCCTAGACATAATACAGCGATGACTACCCTTCATAGCCCAATGTGTCTGTGTCAAGCAAGCTAGTCTTATTATGATTGTAGACTGCCATTAATCACGAATAAGGTGGCATGTAACGGGCCCGAGGTGTGATCCATTCGCTTGGGACCTGGAGCTTAATTATCCACGTGCGTCTGGATGGTGCTACAATTGAAAGTGAAGTCCCCGTGGACGCCGCACGTGTACCCCAATAAATAACTCTCATTATAAGCTTCATTTGACCACTGGCCTTATAGAAGAAGCTCAGATACATCTCCTGACTTTCTGGTCTACTACTCAATACGTTTCACATTGGTTAAAGCTGCATCTCGTGTTGATCCCACTCCCTCTCCCCCCCGTTCGGCCTCTCCCAATTTCTAAAAAAGGAAGTAAAGTTGATTCATTCATCCCTCTCGTTCACATATATATCACCATAAATTGATCTTTATGTGATCAAAACAAGGTAGTGCATGATAGGAAGATGGAGCAGCGATTTTTAAAAGATGTGGTCGCTGTTTCTGATGACATCAAGCTTCCGAAGCGAAGTGGTGCGTATGCCTATCACAAAGTCTGCTGACGGTGACAAGAACTTTAATTGGTCCTGAGAACCTGCGGCCAGGCTCCTTCTCTGTTTTCTATGACTGAAATTATAATGTGTGCCCTATGTTAATAAGTGATATCCCTTACTCTCGTAAACTATGAGCATTAATTATAGCAAATGTAACGGCTAACTACGAATGCACGCTGCCATGATGATGATGTAAGAACCAAGACATGTACAATCTGTGGACATGATTTACCTTCCTCTCACTACAGTTCTTCCCGCTGTGGCTCTTGAATGCCTCACCAAAACCCATTTCTGCAGTATTCGCATGAAACATGTTTTGCTTTTATGGCATATGTAGCCGCGTCTATTTTAACAGCACTCTGTCGGCCTTGCTTGGAGCATGCAGCGCTGGGCAGCATGAACCAAAAAACCTTAGGAGCAAGAAGCATTGAAAATATGGCACTGGAGTTCTTTGTTTTTTCGACTATGTGTGCGCAGTAGTGCCACTCGAAGGTAATTTGACAAAACTGATAATGTACTTAAAATTGGAAACCTTAATCCCAGCATTCAAAAAACGGCCAAGTGTGTACACAGAAGAGAAGAACAAAAAAATTAGGCAGAGACACTTAGGAATCCTTACATGTGCGAACGCAAAAGCATTATACCGTTTGTAGACCTCGGAACGTCATGAACGCTCTCATTTTATACGTATAAACTCACGATGTGGCTCCACCTCCTCTGACCTCGATCACATCATCTGGGCATGCCCGAAAGCTACACCCACCAACACTCACAGCACTAACACTACACACATCATAACTACGGCCGAGCAGTGGGAGACTTTGCTGCTCAGCTTGGACCCAGAAGAGCAGCTCTGCGACGTCCGGATGGCCGAAGACGCCGCCAGAAAGCAAGGGCTGGCCGCCGTCTGAGGAAGGGGAGGCCTGGGGGTTAGTCTCCCAACCCCCGCTGCCCCCAGACCCCATCATGGACACAATAAAGTTTTATCTCTCTCTCTCTCCACCTCACGTCACGTGTCTCCACCTCACGTGACGTGTCCAATGACGCACGTAATAAGCCACACCTTTAGTCAGCCAGATGGCTTCGACATGACGTGTGCAATCACGCACGCATTAGGCACACCTTTAGTAAGCCAGAACCGTGGAGCCGCCGTGGTGTCAGGGAAGGGTGCTCGCCTCGCATCCCGAAGATCCGGGTTCGCTTCCCGCCCAGACCGAAATGTAGCAAATGTTCTTTTCAAAGTCATTAATTTACTTTATTATCAGGAACCTCGCTGAGAAATGTGACGTCAATCCGAGCATATGATTCCTCTTTGCGGCATCGGACATTTTTGTTACCATCTTTTGGTCACGCCAATAGATTTTCGCGCAATTGGGCATATAATGCTTTCGCATTAAAACAATATTCTTGTGAACACAACAGCCACAGCGAGTTGCTTTTCCAGTGAGCAGCCCGTCATTACAACCACTTTCAAAAGAAGAATAAATCAGTGCATCAATTCCTGTGTCCGTGGGAGCGGCGCGTGTGATCCAGGCCCGGACGTATGAATCACGCGCCAGCTATCCGCCCAGAAGCTCGCTGCAGTGACGTCGTAGCTGCAGCAGCAATATCGCAGCCATCGTTTTCAGCCAAGCCAAGCCCTCATCGCACTTCGTCGCACGCGGCGCAGATAAGGAACGACGGACGGCAAGGGAGAGGAACATAATGCTCCTGCGTGAGTCGCCCTAATATAAGAATATAAAGGGTTGCCTAGAAAAATACAGCGAGGAGAAAGACACTTCGGAGGCGTTTCGGGACGAGTGTGGCCCAGCGCATCCATCCTTCTCGAGTATAGGAGGCCGCCGGAAGTCAACAGCATGCGACGAAGGAAGAAGGTCACTCATCCATCCGGTGGCACAAGAGGAGCCTGCTGGACGTCATCGACCGCCTTATAGAGGAAGCCAGTGCCACTCGTCCTCGGAAGCTCGAGCAGGAGCAATGAACTTGGGGTCATGGTTTCACGCGCTCGCAAGTTCTTGAAGTCATGTCATTTTGAGTATTGCCCAGTACTCGACGTGGAGAATAGAGCTACCGGATTCTGAGTATAGTGGCTGCGTCAGTTTTTTTTTGATAAAGAAAGGTCTTTGTTCTGTTCGCATTGACGTCACGAGCAAACACAATACCTTCAAAAGCAGGTTTGAGCAAAACATTTTGACCACGCTCAGCCTGTCTCGTGTCTTCTATTGAAATCTGTTAGTTCTCGCCAGCGTGATGTCACGGCTCAAATTGAGTCTGCAAGCGCAAAGCCGAAAACACAGCGCTAGCACACCATTTGGAAACAGCTATACGTATGACTTAGTTCACATTTTTCAGATTTTTCAGAATTTTCAGATTCAAAGAGGAGTAGAAGATTATTGAGCACGCGGGAAAAGGCTGAGGCTGGGTGAATTATGTTTATAAAGGCTGCTCGCTGTCTCCTGACCGTTCTGTCCTACTGCAGTGGAAAAATGCCGAGTTCTTTACCGCACTTCAATATGAACTCCCCCCCCCCCTCCCCCTCCTCATCTCCAATAAACTTGGTGTCACAAATACAGGCGCCCAACAATCCTGGCAAACGGGCACCAATATCGTGCAGCCGGCGTGTTTACGCCATCTAGGAGAACTGCAGAACACTCGATGGGGTTCTTCACGACGTAATTCACAATCGGTGAATAGAATGACCGCGCTCGTTCTGTTTCGGCACTCGAATGCGTCACTCCAAAAGGCAGATCCGCAAACTCCCCCCCCCCCCCCCCTTCTCTTCCTGCACACCGAGTTCCTATAAGCAAAGAGTGAGGCGCGAAAAACAAGCCAGATGCAGGGACTCCAGAAGGAATTGCCCCGTCGCCAAATTAACGAAGCGGCCTCGCCATGTCAGCCAAGAGCGTGGCGTAAAGAGTTGACTCGGACAGGCAGAGTGGCTGTAATGAACGGACCTCGTCACTGCTGCTGTCTCAAAGGGAAAAGGCATTCGCCATGTGTAGGGAGTGTGGGAGGCATACGTGAGGGAAAGCCATGGAACCGAGAACGAGAGAAGGGGGGGGGGGGGCGATAAAGATGGAGAGGAAGGCAAGGGAACTTGAGCTTGTTGATCTCTCGAGCTGCTTGAAGACGTCTAATATGTCCCGGCAATCTTTCCTTAGTCGGAGAGAGAAAAAGAGGGAGACTGACTTAGTGCGACAGGTCTTTTCCATCGCAAGGCTGCCTTGATTAGGCCTGTACACTCAGACACCCAACATCAGGGTCGCCTTCGCCTTTGCGAACGCCACTTCATTGTCTCTCGCTTTTGATAGCTTAGCTTAGACAATAAGGTGTCCTAGGTTCGAAGTCTCTCGCTTCGAGTTGGTATCCATAGTGGGCCATGCACGCCAGGCTGTCTGAGTCCAAAGAAATGGGGTTGCTGTCGGTCGCGCAGAGAAACTTTCCGAAGCTAAGCGAGGTTTTCAACTCACGCCAACCCATAACAGCGCTCTCAAGAAACACCAGGCGCCGTAGTGCTGGAATTTGCATAGAGTGACGCAAACTGAGAGGAAAATGCTATTGAGCGCTTTGTTAGTCAAGCATGCGGGCAGAACTTGGGACATTTACATAGCACTTAGATCCGTTTAACACATCAAAGAAGACGGCATCAATATCTTGCTCGACTGGCTTCAAATCGTGAGGTAAATTTGCTCGTGCCTAGCTAGTATTCAAACACTTGGTGTGAACTTCACTTTCCCTTGCGTGAATATGATTACAGAGGTTAAGCGTGCTCGCGAGAAGGAAGTCAGTGCTATCAGGATTCCGCATTGCATGTACGAGAAGGCTTAAAAAGGTCCTAGGCTTTTAGGCTTACCTAAAAGCGCTTGTACATATTTAAAGATCGGAAGCTACCGCTATTGGCCCTACTATTCAAACTGTAAGCGTACTTGGTTTAAAATAAAAGCAAACATGATTGTGAGAAAAGTGCTGAAGTCTCGTAATTTTACCCCGACGCCTTCAACAAAGGTGTGTGGGGATAAAACCGAATTGTAACCCTACGCCATCTGCCTCCTATCATGCCGTAAAAAGATGCGTCCTTTTACAAAACACAACTTGGAGCCACGCTTTCTAGGATCAGGATATAAAAAAGATGAAATGCAGGGTTCAACGCACGTAACATTTTCCAAATCCGACGACGCTTCAAAGAATATCAAGATCAGTATTTTACGACGCGCTCAAAACGCGTCCAGTATACGCTCTGTTAGTTTTTGTTTCATCTAATGTTATAATCCTTTGCTCATTAGACAATCTCTTGTTTGTGGACAGGTCCGCGACAAAGCAGCTGCCAACATTTCCGTTGTCACTAGTATAGATCACTCACTCACTGCATAGTTACCCAGAACACCCTTCTGATAATTGGAAGCAGGACAAACGTTCTTTATTATTTTCTCTTGGTCCTTCGTTTCATCTAATTTACAGCTTTTGTGCTCAAATAGGGAATGTACTATTTGAAATTACCATTGACAGTTTGCTTCTTAGCTTCACGACAAACCTGATCTGCGGCACATGAGATGCTCATTATAACACGTCTTCCTGCGTGCTTCCGAACACTTCACAACGAAATGCGCGTGAAGAGAGAAAAATGCACAGTGAAAGTCCTAGGAACTGTAGAAAAGAAATGGAGAGCCGTATATTTCAGGGCATTAGATTTCAAACTTCACATTGCTGAGATTGTGCTACGCAGTTAATAAAAGAAATGGGTAGCACACCACACGTACTCCTTCATCCTGACGTTTCGTAATACCTAGAGGTTATATAAAGGACGTAATATTTCTAAGCCACGTTATTAAACCTTCTTCGCAACCTCCGTTATAAATGGTTCTTGTGCTTCCAGCTTATAAACATTCATTTCTTCAGAGTTGGAACAAAAGACTGAAAATTTGGGCTGGGTGTTTTTTAGTTTCTGATGAGCTCCTGGATAAATAAAAAGAGCATACCTGTTCATAAGTATCATGAGTCAGGCATTTGACTCTTATGTAGCTGATGCAGAATCTTCTTAGGGCAAAACAGAGAATATTTAATATTCTAAGAGAGAGACCAAAATTGGTGTCAAGTGTGGTATTTTCTTTACAAGATGACCAGCTTATGATGTGGGGCACTAAACCCATTCACGGTAGGTATATTTCCATAAACTGCTTCCGCTTTCATTGTGGAGGCTATCCGACAGGTAATGGTGGCTCATCATGCAGATTACTCACTTGACAGATCAATCACTTCTGTCGAACTTTCGCAAGAAACAGAAACGCTATTTATCAGTTTCGGGAAATGCTTTCAGCAATGAATTTGTAGGGCCTTTAGAAAACAGAACTTTCACTTTCTTTCTCTTTACTTTCTTAAGCTGACCATAATTCAGACAACGCAGCCACCTTTTGCAGTTGTTTTTTGCGTTTAATGCTCTTGAAGCCCTTCACGGAATCTGTGGATATATGTATAGTATGTTCAAGAGATATATTTTCAGAACAGTGGTGTTTTTCGTTAGCGATAAAAGCGTTAGATGTAAAAGAAGTAATCTACGTTTATACGAAGTCGTAAAGGAAAAGCCGTCATTCACTGTAAAAAAGGAATTGTTGAATGTCTCTTCTATTCATGAACTGCTCCAAAAATTAAAAACGTGAGGCATGCAAACGATTCAAGATCTAATATTGAGGCTCGAGTCGCAATACATTGCCTCAAGACTTTGGACATAGATGAAAGTAAGAACTTTAGATATAATCTGCTAGGAATTGAGCTCTGCGAATGTAGGAATGTGAACGCGAATGGGAAATGCCTATAGTAAAGCATGTGGCTGGCATATGGTAAGAGCAACTGAGAAACATCGCTTTTGTTAAAGGCATAAATGAAACACGTCATTCTTTATATTTTCTCTTGACATGATGGTTGCGCATTGGTAAGCTTTTTTTTTCTTTCTGCCCATTCCAGTTTAGCACTGTTCCACTGTCAACAAGCACCCTTAGTTCTCCTCGCAGCCAGAATTTATTTGCCAGGAGCGTACACCGCCGTAAGCACTCTTGGGTTATGGTTATTTTTCCTCCTGCAGATGGAAGCCTACTGTACTTGTGTTCCTCACCAAAACGCAAACAGCGTATTTCTCAATAAGCATTTTATTGCTAGTATTTACAGTTGAGAAACATATTCTCCATAACGGCGTATCTTACTATCTCCAGTAGTCAGAATAACGATGGAAAAGACGTCCGCATTTTCATTTCCCTGAAGATACGTCGGATGTAAATGGCGTCTACTAAGACGAAGCAATTCTCCTTGCTATCGTTTTACACTCTGAGTGAAAAACAAGAAACATAGTGATAAGCTTTCTTGAATATTCCGCCTACTGTTTTCAGACAGATAAGAAAAGCCTAGTGTGAGTGCGTACATTTTAAAGAAGGCCACTTCTCTGCATTGCAGCGAATAAAGAGAAACAATCATATCTGGAAATTTTTCATCCGCGCATTTGATTTCTTTTTGGGGTCGCACTACGTTTTGATATTCACAGTTTGGCTGTAAAATATTGAGAGTACCTAATTTATTCTGCGTTTGATATAATTGTTAATACGTGGTGCCCCGATTTTTACCGGTCACTGAGAAACTGTGCCTTCGAAGCAGTAATCAATAACAGCGAGCGTCCGAAACATAGCCGCAGCTTTATGTGGTCAATAATTCGTAGCGTGTATGGTCTCCTTGATTTGCCACATGCTAGCTGTGTGACCTGACTGTGATATTTGTTTCCAATTAGGCTAAAGTTTACTTAATCATCAAAGGAATCGCTGTGTCGCAAATTATTACACGCTTTGCCAAAATACTTCAGCGGCAATGTTGCTAGCAGCAATATTGTTAACAGTAAATCTGTAGTAGCTTCCATGAAACTGTGTGCTTGTATTGGCAAAAAGAGATTGGTACACGTGTTTACGGATTCTGATCATTCTATATATATCTAATACCTTCCCGTTTGCAGCATGGCAAAGACGAATTCATTCAGTTCGAGACTTCCTTTTGCTTAGCATTATCCTCCCAAGACCCCTTGTACAATACATTGCACATTGCCTTCAACATTGTTTGAAAATTTACTCGGAAGTGATTAGGCAAAATATTCATTCTGGGTATAAAGTAAGGTGGATGTGTAACTGTAAAGAACTAGTTTACTCATATTCTAGTCATATGCTTTCGAGAAATTTGACACTAAATTGACCTATGTTGTCCCTGACGGCCGAAACCAACCTTGAGCTGTGTTTCGAAATCACTCGGCTTTCGCAAAAATACCCGACGTGGCAGCAACATGGCAATTTACTACACTTAGTTCCATCTTCATCTCAGCGTTTAAGCAATGAAATCCAATTTTCGCCACAGCAAAGATGAGGAGATGATGGAGACAGTGGAGACATGGAGGCGCAGCTTTTGGCATCTAACCGTGGTATTTAAATTTTAAAGCTTTTTTTTTTTTCAAGTTCAAGGAATAACACTTGACATGACTAACCTGGCACGCAAGCCAGGTTAGTCAGTGTAAAACGTGGAAATGTATATAATATTTTTCAAGCCTGGTCTGCTTTCATAACTCTGGCTGTGCTCATTGTCTTGTGTACCTTCAGTTGATTAGGTAGATAACTTTGGGACGCAGTGCTGCAGATTGAAGCTTATGCGTGTCATTGCAGATTAAAAAAAACATTATGCGGATAGTTCCGCCTGAAACTATCGATGCACTAAAATGGCCTCGGACACTAGAAACACTACTTTCAATAGAACGTACTGCTTCCTTAGTTGCTCTCACCCCACCTTTGTTAACAATAATATTTCAAGTTTTCCTCTGAACAAGTGCAATTCCTGCAGGGTCATACGAAGAATATTTACTGCATTAATTCTGAAGTCTACCAGATAGCTATGAACGGCGATTTGGGATCAAAAGGAACAGTAAATATTACAAACAGCATTACCATCCTTTTTTTTTCACAGGTTCAAAAGTTGGAGCTTTCTTCTTTTTCTTTTATTTCTCTTATGTGTGTACTTATTTTAGATCGCAAAATTTTCTTTGAATTCTTACCCTCCTGCTCAAGAGTGTGCGCAATTCATTTTTCTTTATTAAAATCCAACTTATGCCTTCTGTAAAGTACTCACCATCGACTTCCTCGTGCACAAAACGCGTCTTTGTGCAAGCGTAAAATAATAAAAAAAGGACAGATTCGTTTAAGCAAATAAGCTGCGTCCAGGATGAGCACAATATCGGAACTAAGGAAATAAAGAAAGGGTGAAACGAAAAGTGAACGCGGGAAGTATAAGAAGCAGTTTCTTTTTGTGACAACTAAATTAACCCGTCTCGAGTGCACTTTCTGTATCCTGTTTGCGAATTTTCCAAACTTCTATGCCAAAAAAGAACAAAAAATACTTCGGACCGTCGAATATTCTCCTGCGGCACAGACCTTGATTGAAAGGGCCCCTGGGGCAAAAGAAAGAGAGGCTGTGCTGCCCTGTATTATGTGCGGTGCCCAGCACGCGATATCGCAAATTAAACAGCCACCGCGGGAGCACCGGGAGCGCGAACATTGCGAATTCGATTTCCGTTCTCAGCCGTGTATACATAAACGCGCACCAGTCATTTGACACTCGACGTGAATTAAGTCCCAACGAGGTCCCCGTGCCTAATATATTTATCTGCACGGCTGCACTCGCTCACCGCCGCTTTGGAACGAGCCAGAATTATCGCGTGCTGCTTGATATAGACAAAGAAAAACTTGATCTTCTGCCTCCTGCCACTAAAGCGAAAGGGGCACATAAATTAGTCGAGCGTGGTATTATTAGCAAGGTTTCGGTGTGCTGTCAGCTTAATTAGGTTAGCCACACAATGGCTTGCACGATTGAAGCTTTTACGGCACAAGACGAAAATGAGAATTACACATGAAACATACAGCGGCCATGATTTTCATGTCTGCTTTTCTTCCTCTTCTTGTTGTGCGCTAAATGCTTCAATCATGTCATACCAACATGGCCAAACAGCCACGTCCGGGGCTTGCGCTACAACCTGAAAAAGGAAAGAAGCCAGAAAGAGATATTAATCGTTGGTGAATGTGATGCCACATGTGATGCCACATGTGATGCCACATGTGATGCCACAATTCCGCGCAGCGGGATTATGCAGCGCACACAGGAGAGAGAGAGAGTGAAAATGATAAATGACAGGCAGGGAGGTTAACCAGGACTAAGCCCGGTTGGCTACCCAACACTGGGGGAAGGTAAAAGTGGAGGGAAAGATTAGGAGAACAAGATAAAGTCCGCTGTCGACATCGCAGACGTGGTAACAGTTCTTAGCTCTGTCAGTGACGGTCACTCAGTCCGGATCACAGACGGTCACTCAATGCAATAGTTTTGAAAAATCGCAACAGCGCTTTTGTGGCCGTTTGTAGCTGCGATATTTGAGGCCATGGTCCCAAGATTTTGTTCAAGGTGAATGGCTTTTTTTATCCAGCTGACTTAGAGCTGTGCGCACGTTATACTTTTCGTTTTTGAATGATGGGCAGTAGCACAGTAGGTGTTCTACAGGGACGGATCCAGGTTTTTTCTGAGGGGGGGGTCAGCTTCTGTCAATGATGATGATGATGATGATGATGATGATGATAGTAGCCTTTCTTATTTACCGAAATTTACCGTTTTTCCTCACGATAAACCCGCGTTTTATACGGCTGAAGCAACACCTGTAGCCCTCTGTGGTGGCTCAGTCAGCTCAGGCGTTGAGCGCGAGATCGCGGGATCAAATACCGGCCGCGGCGGCCGCATTTCGATGGAGGCGAAATGCAAAAACGCCCGTGTTCTTGCGTTGTAGTGCAGCTTAAAGAACCCCAGGTGGTCAAAATTAATCCGGAGCCTTCCACTACGGCGTGCCTGATAATCAGAACTGAGTTTGGCACGTAAAACCCAGGAAAGAGGAAGAAGATCTGTAGCGAAGCCAGGTATCGGTTTCTCCGAGCTTATAGGAAAAGGACGTTACCCAATACAGCCATGTGCTTGGCGGCTGCGCCTGATAATACAGGGCGTTAAAAACTAAGCTTTATGGTTTTCTTAAAGTTAGGCACTGGGAGGCATGCGAAGACCACCTGTGCAAATAAGTTATGTGACTAAGGGGGCACAAAGTGAGATGATAATTATAGCTGTGAGCAGCCCGATTAACCAAAATTGAACAATTATTTTTTGTTGACTAGAGTAAGTGGGTATGTTTGTATTGAAAACTTAGAGACAGTCGTTTCTACACAGTATCGATCGGAAGAATTATTCTAGCGTGTCCGTGCTCCTATATCATCATCAGCCTATAGTTATGTCCACTGCAGGACGAAGGCCTCTCCCTGCGATCTCCAATTGCCCCTGCCTTGCGCTAGCGCATTCCAACTTGCGCCTGCGAATTTCCTAACCTCATCATCCCACCTGACTTTCTGCCGCCCTCGACTGCGCTTCCCTTCTCTTGGTATCCATTCTGTAACCCTAATGGTCCACCGGTTATCCATCCTACGCATTATACATGGCCTGCCCAGCTCCATTTCTTCCGCTTAATGTCAACTAGAATATCGTCTACTCCCGTTTGTTCTCTGATCCACACCGCTCTCTTCCTGTCTCTTAACGTTACTCCTACGATTTTTCGTTCCATCGCTCTTTGTGCGGTCCTTAACTTGTTCTCGAGCTTCTTTGTTAACCTCCAAGTTTCTGCCCCATATGTTAGCACCGGTAGAATGCAATGATTGTACACTTTTCTTTTCAACGACAGTGGCTCCCAGTCATGATTTGGCAATGCCTGCCGTATGCACTCCAACCCAATTTTATTCTTCTGTAAATTTCTTTCTCATGATCAGGGTCCCCTGTGAGTAATTGACCTAAATAAACATATTCCTTTACAGACTCTAGAGGCTGACTGGCGATCCTGAATTCTTGTTCCCTTGCCAGGCTATTGAACATTATCTTTGTCTTCTGCATATTCATCTTCAAGCCAATTCTTGCACTTTCTCAATGAAGGTCTTCAATCATTCGTTGTAATTCCTCTCCATTGTTGCTCAATAGGACAATGTCATCTGCAAACCGAAGGTTGCTGAGATATTCGCCGTCGATCCTCACTCCTAATCCTTCCCAGTCTAAGAGCTTGAATACTTCTTCTAAGCATGCAGTGAACAGCATGCAGTGCTCCGATATATCAGACTCCAAATTTCAATTGTCGTACTGCGCAGAATAATCGAGAATAAAGACGCGACAATTCTCATGAATTCCCGTGAATGATCATGAAGCTCAGTGACCACTTCTGTGGAGGGATGGCGGTGCCATCTTCTCTCTTGAGTCATGGTGGTGTGTTGACTAGAGGAACGTTCTTGAATACGGGCGTAACGGTCTGCTCCAACGCAGCAACCAATACGCTGGTTGTTTACGATTTGCGAATCACCGCGTATGAAGACTCACGACGCCACCTACAAGAATAACGATGTGGCATAGTAGGCGAGAGTGCGAGCCAGCATCTTCATGTTTTGTTTCCCACGCGATGTCATCCTTTTACACAAGGGGGGCATCTGCTCCTGTTTCTCTAACCACGCGACGCCATCCTAGGCCCGCGCGCTGGCGTTGGCCGCTGACGTCACGCTCCCCCACTTCGCAGCCGCGGCTCGAGGCTTCGCCCCGCTCCGCAAGGACGCCCACTCAGATAAACGGATCCGGTGGGCTTGAGCCTCCTATTCCTAATGTACGACAATAAAACTGCGAAGTTACAATGAAGAACTTGTAGCGTACGAACGGTACTGTGCTCGTACTGGATATTGTCAACGTGTAACTGTGATCACAATGAGTGCTACAGTTAAAAAAGGTTGCCTATGCGTAGTTCTTACTTTTGCTGTTAGTTGATATTATTTATATATGAACACTTCAGCAAGAGATCTCTTTCATTAAGCAGGTTGGTTGCGGAACCGATGACAGCCAATGAGGCAACCGTTGACACCTCAAGGGGAAACTAAGTTAATCAGGCGCGAAGGCGCTCGAGCGGACCTCGGCGTGTTTGGCAAAAGGGACGTCCCCTCGCTCATTCGACGCCACCGACGGGACGAGTAAGGCACGGCAGGCTCCAAGAGGTCCAAGGTGTTCATGAGAAAAAATAACTACGGCAACTTCGCGACACCACACTCCTACGGAATACAACTAAGCTTGTGAGCGAGCTAGCTTTACTTCTACATGGCTGATACCACTGGTACTCGCGAAAAATACTTTTGAAGAATGCTGGTGGCCATATTTTTTTTTGCGACAGGGCCATCCCCCTGTCAGCGAGGGGGCGATGCAGAAATCTGAGGGGGGGGTCAGGACATCCGGACATCCCCCCTGGATCCGCGCCTGGTTCTATGGTCTCCTCGACACCGCAGGCATTGCACTCGGCGCTATCAGTCATTCCAATCAAACACCTATATGCATTGATGAATACAACGCCTAAGCGTAAGCGGCACAACATTGTTTTATCATTTCGTGGAAGTCCAGATAACAGCCGCAGTTGCATAGATGGCTCGAGAGAATGCAGCCGATGCTGGGTGAATTCAGGTGTGTGCCACTTCTCCAATGTCATACGGTGCGCTAGCTTGCTTAGGCTGCGTAAGTCCTCGATAAAGCCACAGAGACAAGGTTTGCTCCTTCGTGTGCTTTTCTAGCAGCTTCGTCGGTGAGGTCGGTGCGGGCGATACCGCAACGACCCGCCAGCCACTGAAACATGACGTCGTGTCCTTTTGCAATCTTATGATGGCGCATTTCCCGTATCTCCGACACGAGTTGTTCGGAGGACCTGCGACGAAGAGCTGACAAAAGATATTGTAGGGCCGCCTTTGAGTCACAGAATATTGCCCACCGATTAACCGGTTGGTTGTTAATATAATCAACGGCACCTCGGAGGGCAACAAGCTCTAAACCGGTCGATGATGTGACGTGAAAAATCCTGCATCTGATGTTCATTGATCGTTATGGTATAACCACTGCGCCGGTGGAGCCGGTCTGAGTGGAAGAGCCACCCACATATGTATAAGTGGACTCGGTCGAAGTAGAAAGTGTGCAAGCTATGCAGAGCTGTTTGCTTCAAGGCCAAAGTAGGCAGGTCAGTCTTGTTTCGTATTTCTGGAACGGCCGGAAAGCCGTACTTCAGGTTGTTTGAAACACCATAGCGCTGACTGTGACTGTAAGCGCGCACAACAATCTTGCAATTCCTTGCCGTCAAGGATCCACCTCATACGTTCACATCGCAGTACGTTTCCTCATTACTTGCATCACCCACAACTGCTAGTTATACATTTAAAGCCTCCTTTTTTACGTTGTGTATATACAAAGCAATTTTATTGCTTTTGGCCTTCTTTTTCGATGAGGGTCTGCACTCGTCGAAATATTGCCAGCCACCGTCAAACGAATGCGACCCTGAGTTCTATTGTTCGGCCGACAAGCCGGATTTTCCTAAAGCGGCTGAACTGTTGCACAAACGGGACATTTGAGAAACTTGCAAAGTAAGCAGCAAAGCGGGATTCCAAAAGCACATTTTCTTTGATGTAAAAGTATATAATCATGTTACACCTATGGGCTGTAACCCGTACACATGGTTTAATTATTCGGAAAAATATTAGTTGAAAGTGTGCGCCAGCTCATGTTGGTCCCGGCGTCCTCGTCTTTTGCTGCGCTACAATGATGATTAAGAATCATGCACCAACTAGCCAGCAACGTGTCTTGACGTTCTCGTAAAATGCGAGTCGCAGAAAGCTGCAGCGAGAACTAAACGCAAGTAAAGCACAATTGCGCGGGAGGCTGTCGCTCCTTCATATTTCCGTAAAGAAACAGCACCGAGGCTTGTGGTATATTTTTTTTCATTCCCGGTCTTTCAATCCGGGTGAGCGACGCAATCCCGCAGTCGTACGAAATGGCTGCCGGTAACAACGGCTTCCTAAATAGCACAGCCTGTCCAAGGCAGACGAAGTCAGCCAACGCAGCATCGGTGGCTCAAAACGAGGAAATGAAGACAGCCGGGTACCGTGGAAGGCCGAGAGCTCGCCGGCATTGCGTGCCTGACTTGTGAAAAACTGCACCTGGCGAGCAGGAACAGCCGCCGGTTTGGAAGGTACCTTCTTCGATCTGCGCACTGCCTTAATTTATCAAGACCGAAGGCGTGTGAAACCGTGGCCGTGGTATTCGCACAGAGAGAACGCTGAGCACGCATTTTCAATAACGCCACCGCCTCCGCCACCCGGGCTGGCACCACGTGTTCTTCCCCCGTTGCGCCAGCGATCGACCGCTTGCTGCGTCGTGCTACTCCCGCTGGGACCGTTGTCGTGTCTCGTTCTGCAAAGCGTGTTCCGGCATTGGTAGTCAAACGTAGTGCCTTTCTTGCATATACTTGTTTTTCGTGCTGCGATCGTTTACTTCGACACGACGTACATGGCTCTGGTGTTTCGGCAACAGTACATTGAATGAACGGTCAAAGTCGATTACACGGCTGACGTTGCAGAGGGAGAAATGAGACAGTTTGTCACAGGTTATGTAGAAAGACATAAATTGATTTGGCAAGCAGGCAGTAACGAATGGTTATGGATCCAAGAAAAACTATATCAACAGGAGCCTGAAGAAAAAAGTGTTGTAAGGAACGCATAAATTGTAAATTTAAATAGAAAAATGTAACCAAATATATTGCCATTATGCACAGTCACCAAATCCCGTCAATGCCGCAGTGTATGAAAGCAATGTATCTATAACTGCTGGCAAAATAGGTGCTTCCTGGCAGCATTCTGATTTTTTTCATTTTCGTCATTTTCTATCTTCAAAATCTGTATTCAGATAGACTTTATCATTTTATATTGTGTTGCTTTAATTCAGGAGAAGGGCTGGATAGGCTGGATATAAGGCTGGATATAAAGGGGATAGGCTGGATATAAAGGGGATGGCTGCCACAACTCGGGAAACCACGAAAAGGCTGTTTTTGTTACTTGGTTCGTCAGTACTCACGACAAATGCTGCATGCCTACCGAAAGAGGGTGAGCAAAAGAAATAGGATAAGCCCAATAAATACTGACTCATTATGTGTGAAAACTTTGACACATTTGCCTAGGAGTGTCAACGTAGCACGTGGGTCAAATTCGCGCAATGCACCGAGCATAAAGGTAAATCATCCAAAACACGATCAGCATTGTGATCATGGCGCAAGTTAATGCGCTGACGAGTACTTAAGGATGTTCTATTCAGATATAGTTGTGCCTAGTTGGTTTAAGCGAGTAGCTGTACGGGATAAGATATACAGTTTACCACATTTGCCTGGTTGTGCGGTGTACAACTCGGATAGTTTAGACACAGGAGTCTGGAATTCCACTAAGCTGAAAATGGTGGCTGTAGAAAAGCACTTAACTGTTTGCAGAAACAAAGTGTTGCTTTTTGTCGTAATCTGTGGCCTCTGTGTCAAGTAGAGTAATGTGCGACATTTGACGAAAAGCATTTTGTGCTATCGGCTTGTTCCCAACATGTGCACGTAGCATCTCTTTTGTTGTGTTCTGACGCTACGAAGCGCACATGTTGCTCTTTGTATGCTAAACATACTGTTAACGCCATGTAAAAATCTTACGAAAACAGCACGAAGCTATAGCGATAACAAGGTCAATGGGATGAAAGTTGACTAAAGGAAAGCGCCTAGGGCAGCCTCCAACCTAAATTATTTAAATTAAATTCTGAGGTTTTACGTGCCAAAACCACTGATGTGATTATGAGGCACGCAGTAGGTGCTTCCGGATTAATTTTCACCGCTTGGGATTCTTTCACGTGCACCCAATGCGTGCTAAGCGGGCGTTATTGCATTTCGCCCCCATCGAAATGCGGCCGCTGCGGCCGGGATTTGATCCCGCGACCTTATACTTAGTAGCGCAACGCCAAAGCCACTAAGCAACCATGGCGATTGCCCCCAACCTAAAACTTACCTATGCAAAACTTAACCCAAACGCAATAAACAGAGAGACTCATATTTTCACCAAGCTCCGACTAACTGCTCCATCTTTCGAACTTCAGCATTAATTTAGAGCAGTAAAAAAAAAAAAAACAGAAGAGACTAAAGAAAAAACGCAAGACGACGAGAATGTGCCTGCCCGGACAATGCCCGCTAAGAAAGGTTAATGCCTGCCGACGCGAAGAGCGCGAAACAAATGTGATCACGATCCGGCGACTGCGCACAACGTAAGCTAGCGGCTCCCATGAATCTCTCCTTCAAAGGCTCATTTGATGCCGCCTTCGCCTTTCGACGTGCCTCTCAAAGCCGCGCCCCCGCAATTGCATCTGCATCGAAGCCTCACAGTCAGCTGAGGCTTCTGGTCATCGAACAAGGCTCTCGGTGTGTGTGCACCCTGGCGCACTTGTTTATGCGCCGACGCAATGAGCAAAACTCCGCCGACCACATCCTACCGGCACAAAGCAGAAAGAAACAGGGAGCTTTGAGGCAGCAGCGAGAGGGTCAGAAAATTCGCGGTAAACAAGGAGTATCTCGGGAACGGTCGCGTCATGTTCTTCTCGTCAGCATCGACTTATTCGCCTGGCCCCGGCATTATTCGGTCTCTGGCCGCCAACTGCAGTCGACTGACGAGGGCTGGCAAGCTGCGTGATCCGCAGAAAGAAGTAGTAAGCACAGACCTGGGAAGAGGGGGGTGGGAAAGGGAGTGCCGCGCAGTTGGGGCGGAGTTGGAAACCATTGGCGGTTCCCTTTGGCAGTTTGGCACACGGATCTCGTAACGGACGTGGTCGTTGAGCACTCCCATTCTAAGTTTGTTTGCCTTCTTTCTTTATCTTCTTGTCTTCTTCGCAGTTCCTTGAGCAAGGAAGTTCTTCGAAGACCGCCGTTCAATTTGTAATTTGAGGTCAAAACCAGAGAGCCCTTCTTCGATGTGTAGAACAAGCACTTCGTATATACAAGGTATACTCCTGATGATATTTTTGTGTTGCTTTTTATCATTGTATTTGTCATTTTTTCAAAGATTTTAGTGCTGAAGGCCATGAAAGAAGAGTAAAAAGAAGCACGTCACTCGAGGCGTTATGCTTTTCTTACTGTTTTTCCGAGTATTGCGGCTGCTTCTACTTCTGCTTCGGTTTATTTTTTCTTTGATTTTTTGTTTACTAAGTAAAACTTGACGTTGGCGCGAAGAAAGATCTTTCATCTTGCTGGAATGAAATGTTTAACGACGTTCTTCAGTTGAGTTTATGAATAATAATGCGTGGAAGGTGAAAGCGTGGAAGTTATAATTCATATTTGTGCCTAAAATTGCTCTGCCGCGCTGTTCACTGAAAAACAAAAAACGACAGTCAACGACAGTGCCGTCGGGCTTTTGCGCCAATGACAAGTAGACAGCTCAACGCAGTTGTCAAAATTGCATGTGGACCCCATCTTCTCACTGACTTTGCATTCTTCACGAGCTAAGTTCCTGTTCGGCCTAGGACAATCTACAATTGAAAAAAAAAACAATTTTATCAAGAAGACCGAAGTCATCGTTGTCCAGGTATGCTCCCATGCTTTTCACGTTTGAAAACGTGCAAATGATCATCTCGATTATCTTTTCTCCCATTTTATACGGGGCCTACCAGAATACATGGAGACAGCCATGAGCACCTCGTTTCGAGCCGTAGTGGAGATGATGTTTGCCTAAAGCTCTGGGATCAAACAACGGCGAAAGAGAAGTTTTCAGTGTGATGCCGATAGGATAACACAATCGTTTATTCCTTGCCTCCCTTTTTAACTATTCCCGTCATTAGAATATTGTTTGTTTTTCCGTCGACTGCGAGAGACTCAAGGTACTGCTGCAGTCTGCTAAATGTGGCTGTATATTGTATTTCAAAAAAAAGCAGGAAAGAAAGAAAACAAGGCCATTATGCAAAGTCCTTGTTTTATGTTTGTGACTCCACTGAAAAGTTTCAGCGTCAGCAAGTACCAAACTTTCCCGAAACACTCTAGCAAGGGCGCTACATTGCGAGACACTACTTTACACCAACTAAATGATCAGAATAAATTGTTACCTGCACTTCAAAAAACCACGAACATTGAACCAAAATGTTATGCCGTGCCTTCGGTATAAATTGAGGATCGCAATACAGGAGTCTACACTTTCTATTTCAAGACCTAAATGTTCGCTATATCGCCTGTGAGGAAAAAATGAAGGAAGTCTAGCCGAGAGAAGAGAAAGCTTGCCGTAAAGTTTCTTCTGAATCGAGCAGTAAAACGGGGGGGACTACCACTCGCGGACACATTTTTACTCCTCCCCGCCTGCGCCTCGCATTGACGGCCATAAGCGATATATCATGATTCAGTGCGGTTCGAGAAAGCATTGTCGTCCACTTCTTAATATAACCGTGGAAGCCGGCAGTAAAGAGCCGATGGCGGCCTAGATTTATGTAGTGTAGAACTGCTGCCGTAAATTCGTTGGGCGCCATTCTATCGCGCCCCGGTGGCGAAGACGTGGAAGTGCTGAAATGTTATGGAACTCGCTGTCATTCTTTTTGTTGCCGCATGAGGAGTCTGGTGCGCATGTGCTTTCACGGCCCGGATGATGGCGTGTCTACGGCCACACTCGCCAGTTTAATTCACAAGCAAGTAACTGCATAGTCACTTTCTAGAAACATTTCTATACTACAACAATTGGATGGGTTTGAACGAATTTGTTAAATACGTTTAACCACCCTCAAATTACAAAAAAATTGGAAGTGGTCTTCATGGCTGTATGGATAAAGGCGAGATCTAGTAATTGCATGTTCTCACTGCTTTCTTGTTATTTCTTGCGTCTCTCGTACTTTATTATCTGCACAGGGCTCGTGAACACACAAAATGGCGCATTGGTCGTCACATGCGCAACACGATAGCAGTATTCTCGCAATTGAACTGCCTCTGAAATGTATCCATGCCCCCAAAATGCGCAACACTTACTTCCTCAGCTTTTCTGAATGAGCCCAGGAAACACAAGGTCTTTCGCACACTTGCGTAAATTTCTCTATATGCTATATTACGTTTATACGATGTATTGCCTGCTCTTAGAATAACGGTAGAAGTAAAAATCACGGCGTTTAGTATGTGATCGTTAGCGACATGTCCTGCTCAGGGCTGGCGCCCATTCCAGGCGCCGCGCAGCACGATCCATTTGGCTGCTTGTTCTTGAAAGTCAAAACATCAAAACATAAACATTATGCAAGTGTTGTGGTGCAACTCAGAAAAAGCAAATTCATTATTTAGTATGTAAGAAGTACGAATGCGTTAAGCGAAATACCGACTAACGTAAGATGCAATTCGCAACATATATATATATATATATATATATATATATATATACAAGAATTTGGTCTTGGTTTTCTTCATCTTTTTTTCTTTCTTAACAAATGTAAAATATAAAGAGGTTGGCCACACATAGGGCCAGCTATCTCTGAATGATAGGTCGGAAAAGCAACAAAGACAGAAGAAGATAATGAAAATTCAAAACGCTGTCAAAAGTATCTTACATAGTGCCAAAACATTAACAGGGCAAGTACAACTCATCATCATTATCAGCCTATATTTAGGTACACTGCAGGATGAAGGGTCTCCCTGTACGAATATCACGGAGCAAAGAAAAAAAGAATTTATTATAACACTAGAAAATTAAAAGCATGGATAGGCCGTGTGGACATGGAGGAAAATAAAATGGCATCTTGACTATAGTAAACAGGGATATTATAAGTTCACTGCCTATTAGAAAATTTCGTAGAGTCTTGAGAACCAATCCCTGCTTGCTGAGGAAAGACCAAGGTCCAATATTTTTTTTTCTTTTTCACAAAGGAATGGTGCCTATAGTGAGTTCAGGCGTCTACGAAACAAATGTCACTGCTGGCAAAGTTGTCGGCACTCAAAAAGAGAGAACTCCACAGCAGTTTTCATTGTGCTACAATGCGGGCACTCACGTGATGTCCTTTTTCTTTATGGCGAAACAAGACGTAAGGTGTATAGGCTACCTCGCAGCGTAAGCGGTGTTGGAATGTGTCTAGTATGCAGCCGAAAAATGAGATTTATATACATGCGGAGCCGAGGTTCAAGGTCAGGTATTAGAGACGACTTCGCACCACCATCAAACCATGTCATCCGTCAGCACTTGTTTTACAGGCCGCAAAGGAGACACTTAGCATCTGATCGTGAGAAGGCAATAGAGAGAGAGAGAGCAAAAAAATCAACGAAAGGCAGGGAAGTTTGCCAGACGGCCCTCTAGTTTTCTACCCTGCTCAGGGGGAAGAAGGTAAAGGGGTGAAAAGAGACGAGGTAAGGATTAGACATATAACTAGTCGCGCGCACAGTCTACAAACGGTCGCAAAGACCTGTAGACTTCAAATAGCGTAACAATGCCTTCATTGCTTTCTGCGCCAGGGACGCGCAGGGTCAAATAATCTTGGCATCTGAAAACGGTGTTGAGACCAGTCGGTTTAGCGTTGTATGGTGATTGTGACGCTGGAGAGAGCAGAAAATAGGTATCAGTGATATTGTAGTATGTGCCACTGCTGCCCTTTTATATGCTGCTTCATTGTCTACTATTCCAATGGCTTAGAATCCTCTGTGAATTAATCTGACTGCCACAGAAGGCCACGATAGCTAGTGTTTTATTAATTTCGCTAGATAATGAGGAAGGGTGAAATTGTAGAAGATATTGCGTTAGTGTCTCCCGGGCTGCTTTCGAGTCAGAAATAAAAGTGCCATTAGCTGTGGTGTGCTGTTTCGTCAACAAATGTCACAGCTTGAAGAATGTCTGGTTGTTCCGCAAATGTAGGTGACCTGTGGTGTGACAGCGCAAAACGTCTCCATGTTTCATGCCCTGGAATATAAAAAGCAGCCGTAAAACTAGGGTTTCTTGAAGCTCCACCTTTAATTAAAATGGAGGATTCTCAAACTATGTTATATGCAGTAGAGTCGGAGTTTAGACTTTAGTGGATCCCTTGATAACATCTTTCCAAGGTCGGGAACTTGCAACCTCACAGAAGTAACCACCTGCTAGAGAGGATAGGCCAAGTAAGGACGTGAATGGTGATAATATTTGGCAATTAAATCCTCCAATGCTCGGATTCCATCGCAGACTTTTCTGCACCTTTGAAGAGCATTGTTTCGCGGTGGATGACTGTCGGGTCGTCACGACAGCTGGGTCAAATGAAGGTAGGTTGCCTGTTCACTAAACTCTTCCTTTATTCATTCTGATGATGAGAAACGAGTGTGCTCAGATAGCAATCTGTTAGTGTGAGTAAAGGTCAACATTGAGAACAAGATTTGTGGTTTAACCACGGCGACGCTAGGGGCCCTGTGGAGTTGCCCTATATCTATTTTTTTTTTTTTACAAGCATGGCCGCAGGCAAAACGCACGCCATACAATTACGAGAGAGACAACAACATCAACAAGACAACCGCAAGCCACCGTACGCTTTAAAAAAAAAAGTTGGTCCACCAGCTTCGTCCACGTTTCATGATCTCGGCTTGTCCTCACTACCCCGTAATAAATCACGGTTTTCTGAGAGCATGCAGAGGTAACCTAAGTGAATTGGGCGCAAAGCAAAACAAAACCAAGAAAAACTGTTACAGCAACGGGCGTTTTATTGGCTCAAACTCCACCTGAATTCATTGCTTGTCCTGCGCTCATAAAGATCTGCCTGGAATGAAACACTCGTGTGGCGTATAAAACAGACTATGTCATAATAGTGAATTGCTGATCTAAATGAGGCGACACTCCAACAGAACCGGCAGCTATTTTATGGCGACCAACGCTATTGAAACAAACGCAACGCCACCCCGATAGCGAGAGCCAGTGTACACGAAGGAAACTCTCCCACTGTAGGCAAGCTAGCGAGATTCGGCAGCGTTGCTCCCGCTGCACATCACATCTGTGCCAAAACCAAAGGTTCGCGGTGTGGTGTTGCTGTCCCTTTCGAACCCTTTTATTACTCGATCTCAGCCAGCTGAGGCCTCCTCCCTACTCGTAGTCGCCGTCGACCGAGCGCGATGCTCGGCCACCGATTGCCCGCTTCGTTCTTAAAGGCAGCCGATGCCGACGCAGCCAAGTGAGAAATTGCTTCCGAGCTTTCGCCGCCTGGCGGGCCACAAGAAGACGCTGCTTCCTCGCTAACTCGGGAGGTGCGCGGCCTGCAGCTTCTTCGGGGCCAGCTTTTCCACAACCCTGATTAGATGAACAGAGGCAACAGCGCCCGCCTGCAGTGCAAGTGCGCTCGAGGGGCACCATTTGGCCCGTGGCCTCAGCGGCGCCCTTTGACCCGCAGTTACGCCGCAGTGCGCACCTATGTGCCACAACCCTTTGTGTTTTCCTCCCTTATATTTTTCTCGCACGTCTTTCCTTGTGGATCCTTACGTCTCCGCACAGTCTTTTTTTTTTCTTACTGGGTTTCTGTTATTTTCGCTTTCGGTGCTTTGCACGTTAAACAAACGCCTGTTTCCTCGCGTCTAGAGGCTCGTAGTCAGTGTGTTTGAAAATTAAAACATGGTCTCCATTATTCCTTTTGTGCGCGTGTCAAAGTTCGCACGTGCGAACTTGGAACGTGACTTTTCGTGCCTGTTTGTCTTCATCTTTTGTCCACTGAAGAAGGAAACGCGTGTAAGAACGGCTACGTACGTGTTTCAATTTTTGATATGTGAGGCAAATCGTCTAGAAAAAGTTCGTCGCGAAGTAGACGCGCAGTGAATGGAAGTTATTGATTATAAGTAAAATAATATGTTACTGCTGATTTTACACTGGTCTATGTTTCCAGCCTCAAACGCAAACTTATGGTAAAAAGCCGTCGTACGTGTGGCCAGTCGCATGGCCACCCTGAACTTTGCGTGTTACATTGGTCTCTTCTTGGTACGCTTCGGAATGCTTGGCTTGTTGAGTCTTATGTAAGTGCAGGGATGCATTGCGCTGTCGCTTGGGTAATGTATTGCCACGAGGTCATACTACTAATTCACGATGGAAGTGTTATGCAACAGAGTACTGCATGTATCCCTACTGCGGTGGCAGATTCGTAATAGGCAAACGTTTTGGTCTGCCCAAATGTAGCGTAGTGCTGTGAGGGAAATATCTACGGATTCCGGAAAAAAAACTACGAAAAAGCTTCGATGTTTTCAGCAAGATCTTGTTAATTGAAGTGTTTGGCAACCTTATTGTTTTCCATGTCGTGCCTTTGGTGTCGTGGAGGCGATGCCAAATTTGAATAAATAATGAGACTTCATATTTGTGCATATTCTCACTTCCCTTCACCGCAATACATTGTATTACGCTTCACCGCGTTAGACTACTACAATGCAAAGAAGCCATTGCAAAACGTATATAAGATCTTTTTTTTTTAGTACACTTGAAAATTTCAGACGCAAACACTATGCCTATGGACTGATAATTTGATTATTTCAATGAATAAAACATATTGTCAAGCTCCGGAACGGTATATTTTTCAACAGCAAATTAAGTCAGTGGCAATGGCAGACAAACAACTGCCATTGCAAGTAATTTAATGATACTCCTGCTAAGTGCAGATATACATTTTGACATTGTTGCATTCTGTGCGTTTGACTTGAAGGTTATTAAAGACGATAAGCGCAAAAAAAGTTCTTGTCCTTGAAATAGAGTGGAAAATTAAAGCATATGTCAATCCTAGACAGCGACAAGAATGTTAGAGCTGTCTGGTGCCTGTATTTAAAATGCTGCAGTACAAACAAATATTTAGGTCTATATTTCTTTCACGTCGGTTTTGCGTTTCTGGACTTGCTCACTACTGAAAACGTTCTTGCAGATGAAGAAGCGCTCAGCGAGTTTATCAACTCTGAAAGAATCCCCGAAGCCACTTCGAATCTCTTAAGCCTTGCTATACGGGGGAGCGCTCTTCCTTCCGGAACGATACCAGATCAGGCACAGCTTCGCTTATCTTGAGACTCCAAGAATCTCTGACAGACCACAAGCCACTTGTGCCCCTTGATGAGAAAAACCATTTCACGTTGATTAGGAAGAATACTGCATGGTTACAGTACTGTGTTGCTTAAGTGCATTGACAGGAAGGTAAACGCGCTGGTAAATCAAAAAAAAAATAATACAGAACAAGAATAGAAGAGATGAGAGCCTGCGGCTGTGATCTTAATCGCAAAACCATAAACACCATGCAGAGGCATTGGAATTGGTTGCCGCCTTCCGCAGGAGTTCGTTTCTATACCAGTTTGAATTCCTTTATCGCGAAATATGAAGCGAAGCTTTTCTTCTATTCTCTGTAATAATAGCCCCTACCTAATTTACAGTTCCAGGTAAGTTGGCTAGCTTGCCTTTATGCTTTCTCGACTTGTACACCAATCCCTGTTTTATTTACGATCACACTAAAGAAGAACGAATTGCTGTAGTACTTTTCTTTGGTTAAGTATATTCTGGTGCTGTTATTTTTATTGACTTTCATGACTATAACTTTAGCGCGCAGAAATAAAATACGATGAGGCCACTCCTTTGTGCCTGCCTCATTGTTTTAGGCTTTCATAGCTATAACTTCTTAGACAGCGAAAAAACAAATGCTTAAGCTACTCTTCAGCGCCTGCCAGATTATTTTACAACTGCTTTAAAGATTATGTCTGTCATCTTCGGCGTATTACTCCGAGGTGATGATCTGAGAAACTTTGGGGCAACACTTTTCCTAAGCTATAGCCGTGCGCAGTTTACTAGACTTTATCAGCTGCGCTTTCGGGCAGTTTGACCAGAGATGACACGCGCAGCGGCCTAATTGAAATTCTGAATGTATTTTACGTCACATGGGCAGAAAATAGGGGGAAGGGATGACAATCTTTTTTCACATCAAGAAAAATACATTTTATCATAAACTGCCTTCTGAGATGTAGCAAGGCCTGTGGGATAAGCACTGTATTCTTCGGACCACCTGCTTAATAGAATACTGGCTTAGGAAAAACTGTTTGTGTTTTGATACGGACAATTTTATGCCTTTCAACTACGTTAGAAATGGATTTTCTGACCATACTAACTTGGAAAAATTATTTTTGTGATTGTGTAAAGAGCCAAAGACTGGAAAACGTGCCCAATAAGGAGCTCTTTATTGTGAATTCTGTAGGGCGACTCAAGACATTATAAGCTACATTACTCGTTCCCTGCTCCTCCGTTCAAAATTCTGATGAATGCATGTATCTATCATGAATAAAGAAAGAAAGGACTCGAACCTTATCAATTTGGAAATTAAGTTTGCGTTCTTCTTCTCATCAGCAACTTACTACTGAGTAGTTTCTTATTCGGGCACAACCTTCTTTACCTCACTATAAGAAACGGAGACAGATTGCATGGGAAGAAATTATTAATTAAAAAATTCACCGCGCAGAAAGAGCCAAGAGACCACCCGAAGATAAATGTTAACGAAATGCTTTTAACAACGAAGGAAATATTAGATGCTCGTCGCGAAGAGACGCTGTGGTTTTGGCTTAGTGCAGAAGCTGTTATCTTTTTGTGCATGGTGCGTATCATTGCTGGTGAAGCATACAGTTTACTGCCAGACGTACTTTTTTTTCTTCTAACATCAGATCTGTTCGGCTGGCTGCAATGCTAGATGATGCAACCTTAAAGTTTCGCAATTCACTGTGTGACAATTGTAAAATAAAAGAGAAAAGGTCAGGAAGACCCGTGCCCATAAATAGATAACAAAAGAAGCAATTTTTATCGCCCAGTTTTATGGTTACCCACCTGATGACAACCAGCGATGCAAATTGCACCCGGCGCGGCGCACGCCATAATTTAAGCGCACACGCGAGAACTAACGTGACGCAATGCTAATGTCATGGAGGCTATCGGTTGTGATAAACCAAAGTTTGAACCCTAGCCATATAACGAGATCCAGGAAGATTGCGCGAGATAAGCTATATTTCATGCAAGTTTATGGCGTGCGCACGCGGCTTTTATTTGCTCTTCATGAAATTCCCAAACAAAAATGCAAAATACTGCGCATCGTTGCAATGCATTGCACAAGCGAGCCATAATAATCGATACGTTTTCGACGTAGCCGCCGGCTGGAACTGAGCACCTACACCCCCGTTGAGTAGTTAACGCTGCAAGCCTGCCTTTATGGTCGCTTCTGAGAACAAGTTCTCACCCATAACATCACTCGACACCCTGGTAAAGCGTGGTTAGCCAGTCGAGTCTCGATGAAACAGAACTCAATCACAAAAGACCCGCAGCTGTTGCGTCATCTTTCAACGAATCAATCGACATCCTATTTAATTTGTGGCTCAAAATGACCCGATTGTGAATGAAGGCACGACGATTAAAGTCCGTCATTTCGCGCATCAGAATATTTCAATCGCGTCAATATTTCTCGCTGCCTTCGTTTATTATTAGCATCTTTAATTAAGGCCAGACGGTGTTGAAATCTGTGACGGTACTGCTGCCCACCTACTGGCGCTCAGGTCGTGGAAAAATGCAGGGTAGCGCTTAATTAAGTACCGCTCAAAGAAGAAAAAAAAAACGAAAAAATTTGAAATACCATAGGCGTTATCTTCGTTTTATAAACAGTGTGGCTTGCGTAAACATTGCGGGAACAGCGAACGATGATGGTTAACGCTGTTCGGATGCTTCCAGCGCGGCCTGGATTAGAAGGGGGCATCCGAACAGCCAAGATTCCTCATTTCTGAGGGTCGCACTGAGACCGTTGGCTAAATGGCATCGAAACCTCTCGCGATGCCTTTCGGCCTGGTGGTATACTTGCGTGCATCTGACACAGTGGGCGTTAGAGAGGAAAGCCTCTTGTCAGGAGGGGCTGGTCCAAAAGTAAAGACGCGAAAAGGCAAAGAGAGAAGGCAAGAGAGAGAGAGAGAGAGAAAAGAGGCGGAGAAGACAGAAAGAGACAAATACGTCGAGGAAGAGTGGCCGAGGGGAAAGCAATGTGAGCGTGCCATGGTCTTAGAGGGCAACGATAAATCACGCTATCGGTGCGAACGAACGGCTGCGCCTGGCGTTTCGACGGCGCGTGCAAGACGGACGGCTCGGGACACCGGACTTGGCATTCGCTCTGCTCCACGGCGCTCTATACGTGCTCCCGTTTCTTTCATATTTTTTTCTCAAGTGGCAGCCTCTGGCAGAAGCGCCACTGTGTGCGAGATAGACGGACGGTGCCCCCTCGACGGAAGGTACAGGAGACGACGAAGAGACGCGGGATGGAAGAATATCCCGTCGCGGCCTCCCTTCTCGGTGGACTGGCTTCCCCTTACAGTGCGATACCGAAAAGCCCATTCAAGGAGCGATGCCTTTCAGCGATCGTCACCTACGAGGCTCAGCTAGGTTGCTATAGGTTGCCTGACATGTTTGAGGCTTTCGCTACACCTTCTAGAGCCGTTGAATAGCGCTTACCATGTAGCACCCCCTCTGATAGAACCTTGTACTGGTCGATTCAGAGCAATCTAGTAAAGTTACAAAGTCACGTCCGGCGGCATTCTAGCTATATTTCGAGAAATGGGCTCCAACAAGGATTGTTGGGCTTTATTATGAAGTTTCGAGTCGTATCAGTCTCCTAGAAATAAATAGTTGAAGCCCCTGAAGCCCCTCTGCAATGACCTCACTACCTTTTGTAGTGCCGCCTTAGCACTCTACAACGATCAGTCGAAGATGTTTGAGCTTCTGCTCTTTGAACTTCTCTTGTCGTCGTTTTTTTCCCCTCGTGAATGGCATCTTTCCGCAGTTTGTTCGTCTTGAATGATAATTGATATTTGTATGCCCATGTACATCAACAAAATAAGAAGAGCTGATCAAATGAAAGATGGATATCTTGTCGTGATTATGCTTGATGTTCTTGTTTTCCACTCGGCCACTCACGCACAATGGATGAGTTCGGAAACTACTTTTTTTTTCGTGCGTGAACTGGTTGAAGTTCACTTACGTGATAACTATGAGACCATATATGTCTCGCTAAAAATGTATTTCTGAAGGATATGCCTCACAATTGTTTTACAAATTATGGAACGGGTTGGACGGTTAAACTTTTTATGCAAAGGGTATATGGCAACATGGAAAGCATTTGACTTTTCGTGTACTGTGATATTGCCAAGAGAACAACATGATGTACGGAGCAATGCTGTAAATGCTTGTACACTGATCTCGACTACTATTCAGCACGAGCGGTTTTAGAGGCGCTGCAGCATACCTAAAGATAACTGGATTGTTACTGAGACTCCGTCACCTTGCGACATTGCGTGAAGCTTTAGGTCTGTACATGACACTTTAACGGACTGTGCATGACAGAAATGTCACATATATTCTCACACATTTTCTAAATATTTCTCTTATCTTTCTTCTTTTTCTTTATTTTTCTCTAGTGTAGGGCGTAACCATAGACATTCTATGGTACACTCTCTTGCCATATATTTCCTTACTTTGCTCTCTGAATGTTGCCGTACCTATGATTAATTACAGGAAATGTCATAATCCGGCAGTTATGAAACGTATTCTGTAATGACGACCCGAGACGAGTGTTATCGTGCGAAAAATTGTCTTGCTTGGTGAACGTGAACGCTCTCTCAGAAGCCAGGTTTTTTAGATGCCTTACGGATGTTTTTATCAATGTGACTATATCACATGAAGTTATAAAAAAGAAGTAAATATGATAGTCAAGGAACATCATCCACGTTCCTTCTTCCGCCGAAGAAACAACGTTTCTTCTGCGGAATCTTGGTCCGGCTTCAAAAAACAACTTATGCTTGAATGGTTTCCAAGAGAAATTTTCAGCCAATACTGATGTTCGACATATTAGCGAATGCGGCTAAAGAAGACCTTTGTGAATGCGGCCCCTTATCTCTAAATGCGCTGCCTCTCATTTCCTTGGCAAACTCTGCCTCGGTTTGGTGTTCCAGTCATGACGTGCTGACTAGTTGTAAAAAATTGCTTCTCTTTGCCCCTCCCCCCCCCCCCTCTCTCGTTCGGCGAGAAAGTACATTACTGTAAATTCAGGACGCACTAAATGCCCTTGGTTGACACCAAAGAAAATTTATTTATGCATGCGTTTTACCAATATGCGCTTACAATCAAAATAACAATTTGTGGAGCAGAAAACCGAATCGGTGGGAGTAATGTCGACTTGGTCAATATGGCCCTAGGTGGCAGGCTGGGGCAAAAACGTCTCCGGTTGCTTACCGGAATGTTACACCGTAGTCTCAGTGGAGCTGGAAGGAAAGCTGACAGGGCCGGCTGCCGAGAACCCGAGTCCAGCGACAAAGCGTTCGCCAAACAAAGACCCTGTCCCCTTCGACCCCGCACCCGCACATTCGTTTCCATTAGCGACGAAATGCGATGGCGCGGGGCGGAGCGCAGTATATACATGTAGCGGCGACTACGCGACAATGCTCACAGTGCGCGTCTCGCGTTACCCTTCAGTCGAGCGGCGTTAGCGGAGGGCAGAGGAGACAGGCAACAATCTGTGCTAGACGGTCGTTTCTCCGATTGCAGACTGGACACGATGGGCAGGACCTCCTCCCGTACTCCCTTCTGGGCCGCCCCGTTGTGTCGTGCTTTGCTGTTCTAACAATTGACCGGAGCCGTTGCCAGATTGTTGTCGTGAGAGTAACCCGAAGCTTCCGCGCTCCAACAGCGCTGTCAGTGTCGTTGCTCGGCTGCTTGGTCCCGCGACAGGATCACACACCCTTGTCCGCTGGGCGCGCTTTTGCGCACCCTTCCTCGAGCATGGCAGATCGAACTGTCGAGGCGAGGCCATCGTAGAGAGAGAGAGAGAGATAAAGAAAGAGATATAAAACTTTGTTGTCAATCAAGGAGGGCTGATGAACAGGGGGCTTTATTTCAGACTTCATCTGCCGTCCAGAGGCAATCAGGGCAAGCTTGCTAGCGTGTCAGTTGTTTGCGTGGTCGCAGGGCTAGTTGAAGTGAAATGCTGCCGCAGTTCTATTCAAAATCCCCTTATTGACTTTTGGTACAATAACAAAAGCAAGCTAATAGTTATACAATATTGAGTAGTTTGGAACGTCTTCTTTCTGATAGAATATTAATACACTCGCAGCCTAGCAAGTGTTTGGTGCTTTTGAAGTGGTCAAGTATTGAGAATAAAAAGCCGCGAGCTTGTTGAGTAGGATATTTCTGGTACCCTGTATCATATCGACTGTTACTTCATCTTCCAGTCCTAGGTAGATGGCAATATCCTTATAACTTCATCACTTTTCACACACACAATATATGTTACTTCTATGCGTGGAAGCCTAATCCTGACTATGTGCTGGTTGTTCTTACTCCGCAGTTAAATGTAAGATTCGTCTGCTGCAGGCACTTACAAGAATTGCTGATGGTATTGGCATGCATACCCTTGCCTATATCTTTTTTTCCTTGTAAGCAAAATCTCTTTTCAGCTAACTTAATGCTCAATTGGCTTTCAAATGCTTCCTTTTTCTTTCAAGCAATATATAATATTCCTTATTTTCTACTATTTATCAGATCTGGCAGGTCAGCCAATTCGAGCAAACATCTGGGGTTCGCGGCCTTCATGCCCTGTTGCTTCATCAGTAAGCACTTTGCCGTTTAAAAATATTTTGTGTGTCTTTGTCCCTTACCCGCAAATTCTCCTGAGGCATCTGAAATTTATTTCGATAAATTCTCATTATTAGTTCTATGCTACTCTCACATTTCTGTTCTAAAGCGTCATTCTCCTTCCATATTGCTTGTCTGGATTTTTCAGCCTTATTCCTGACTGCAGGCCAGTTTGGCACACTGTTTTTTATTGCCTTATATTGGCCCTTTCTGTTCTACATAAAAATAATTTAACAGATAGCGAACCCGTGATCACTGCTCTTTATTAAAATGGACACTTTTGCACGTAAGAGAATGTTCGCATTGGTAGGAGTATTGGGATTGCTTTTCATTGCTTGTTTCTCTGCTTGGTATTTTACATAATGAGTTCCGAGTGCTCCGTTTCCGGAACGAAGTTTTTATAATCGCTTTCTAAGCTGCGGCCTCTTTCTGCGGCTTCACCGATACATCTTCGACATTATCTTTAGAGTCACTGTCATAGTAGCAAAATAAGTATTGTCTAGTCTAGGCGCAGATATGACCGAGCAGAAGAAGCGGCACAGGCGGCTGCCCGTTGAACGTTTTATCGGCAATAAGCGTACGTTGTCAAGGAAAGCAACATGACACACCATCAAATAAGATTTGATGCGCATGCGCACCTGCGCTCGAGTGCCACTCTCGACAGGAGGCGCCGCCTGAAGGTGGTGCATCGATGCAGTTTGGCATAAAGTCCCTACATATAGGGACTTTAGTTTGGCACGCGCTCCCGTGGTCCGTATATATTTGCTCAAAGGTGTACATACACGCATACCATCAACATAAATTGAAACGCGAACAATTCCAAAACTACTCCAATGCGTTGTTCTGTTTTCAGGTACACCTAGAATTGCGACAGTGGCTTCAGACACCGAGATTCACATTTGGAGATAAATCAGGGTTGGAACCGGCTTCTGAGTGATTACATTTTAATGTATGCCGATGGCACCCATGAATGCATACTGTGTTGTGCGAACAGTATGAACGTCAAAATGATTTGAGGTTCACCGGAAAGCAGCAACAGACTAAGAAAAAAAAAAAAAACCTTGGCACATCTCCATTACATATAGATACCGTTGTAGAAAAAAAGTAGTCAACATGTCGCAAACATCTTGCCACGTACGAACGAGAAGTTACCCGGTCTGCTCATGAACAAAAAGACGCGTTTAAGGATACGCTGGATGTAGAGGCACGCTGCGCGTCGAATACAAAAAAAAAAAAACGTGCGCTCTACTCAGATAAAAGGCCGGAACAAGAAGGACGATGGGATGCGAGGAAAGCAGGGCAATCAATAAATCCATTTCTGAGATAGGAAGCGCGGCTGTCACACGCAGAGGAGACGGGTGGCTTTCGCTGTGCCGACGGACATCAATCTGACTACCCTTTGTTTCAAACCGTTCTGCTTTTCCAAACCGCATGCAAGCAGAAGCGCAGTACTCGCGTTTTCGTCTGTCTCCGTGCGCTAGGGGAAAACACGATACAGCGCTGCGGGGAAAGGAAAAAAAAGAAATGCTGGAATAGCGGCTGCTGTGAAAAGGCAGAAGGCGCTTCGAAGCCATGGAAGTAACCCCATTTTTCTTTTCCTTGATGTTATGTCTGAAAGGAGTTGCATCATTCATGTTACAAACAGATTCGACCAGGCGGCACAAAAAATGTAGCGAGCCCTGAAACACTATGCGTGGTTTTGCGGTTGCGGATTCCGTATTTACGGTGATCTTATTCCACATTGATGGCTGCGAATAGCCCACTTACTGATCATAGTGTGGCGAAGTAGTTTTCGACAAAAGAAAATAAACAGGGTGCACTTACATTACACCTGCACTTAAGCAATGGAGCGTGCTATCCTTAACCACCGATCACTTGAACTATGACCCTAGAATAGAATATTCCTAAATGGGGTAGATAAGAATACAAAAGTGTAGAGCAGTCAACGAAACAAAACTACATAGCGCGACATTATATGTACGAGTATATGATGCTTGCGCTAATATCCTCAATAACATCCGCTTTATTATTTGCTCTTTATCGTTTCTCTTGCGCGACCTTGTTCTTCAATTGGCCTTTTTAGACGTTTACCTTTGTCGGTATCTTCGATCATTTTCCTTACCCCTTCAAGGGCACCAATACTAGATCTAGCTTCACATCTTGGGAACTAGAAATCTGCTTTTCTCATTTCTTTCAAACAGGTGGAAAAGATCGGCCATGGTTAGGAGCATTCTTTTAAAACGAAGCTTTCTTTGCAAGCTCTCCCGCACTTTCCCGACTAAGGTTCCTCGGTGCTGCTGTTGTACGGCTAAACAGCTCACACTTTAAAAAATAATAAAATAATAATAAAAAGAACTATGTGGCTGATGGGGGTATCGAACCTCGTTCATCCAGCACGCAAGCCCGATTCGCTAACCATTAGACGTGAATCGCCTTTTTTCTTTCTTTTAATTATGTTTGTTACGTATATAAAACATACATGCGTAAGGTATTTATATAGCGAATAGAGACTGCTTTGGCCGCTGTTAGTCCGCAATCATCCGCAAACGTCCATTGTGCCAACAGCAATGCGCTTTTTGAGATGATATCCGTATGTATCATATTGCGTAGCATGGGCCCTTCAGAGCACAAGCGCCCGCCTGTTTATTTTACGTGAAACACGCACGAATGAATTGGGCAAATTTATTTCATTTCGTTAGGCGCTTCAGGAAAGCTTCACTTCAAACACATCCAAAGTTGTGCGTTGGATCTGCGTAATTGTCTGCGTAATGCTCTGGAGGGTAGAACAGCTACGTTTGTATTTTCCCTGCTCTACGCCGCCGACAACGTCTATGTGAGCAACCGGTGAAATGAGAGAAATTTAATGGCCACAAGGGCGCACAAATCAAGAGCAGGTAGCCAGATAAAATGAAGACAAGGGGAAATAGAGAAACGCGATAAAGGCTCTTCGAATGTGTCGTTGAACGCAAAGAAGGAAAAAGAACGAACAAAGACGACAAATTGAATTGTGGGGTTTTGCGTGCCAAAACAACGATCTGCAAAATTACATGACTTGCATGTTCACGGTGACAGTCTCATATCCCACAAGGTTACCGACCTTCACTCCGAATCCTTACGCTGAATTATTTGTGGAAAGAATAGATGTCTAAATTTCTTCATTATTCCGGATTCAATCCGAGCCCGCTCATAATGGGGTGCTTACGTGAAGCTTCAGCGCAATAGCCTTTTACTTAAACGCAAAAGGACCGCTGAAGAGGCCATTGACTCAGTGGCGGCGGCGTTCTGCGCTGAGATTGAGTTCTACGGTTGAATTAATGGCCACGGCAACCACCTTCGGAAGCGTCGCTGTGTGCGAAAATGTTCGTGCGCTTATATTTATCTTGCATGGAGATAACGTCAAGTGGCGAAAATAATTTTTAGCTGTCCACCTCATAGTCTGCAATAAAATGACTAAAAGTGGTTAAAATGATTCGACGAATAAATGTTAATAAATCACCATATTCTGTTTCCTTTTGTTTCGTTTTCCGTGTTCATTATTAGCTCATTTTGTATCTTCGTATCGTATGTCACGCGAAATTACGTCGACCTTGTCTTCTTTAGCGTCGACACTTGGTTGACCCTTTCTTTTTAGAACAAGAGGAAAGGTTGGCCCATGCCGCAGACAGTGCAGTCCAGGGTGCATTGTCGTTGATTTTTTACCTTACTGGCACTAAGTACACCTCTCCGGTTAAGTCTACTTACTCAGCAACTAATTATCTTTTCTTGCTTCGTGGAGAACCTACATTTACATATTTTTGGCGACTCCCTACGACGGTCTATAGGCGCGAAAGGGTGGTTTATTTTGTGGAAGTGGTTACAGGACAGCTCGATCCCAGATACGTCAAACCCATGTGAAGTCAGCAAAGACCTTGTCTTCAAAACGCTCGTGTACTTAGATTCAGGCGCACGTTAAGCAACCCTGGTGGTCAAACTCGGAGTTCAAATTTCTATAACCGCTCTAGGAATCAAATATCTTTGGACCTTGGCCAAACTCTAGTATGCACAAGGCCGCCTAAGTACTTCTGCCCCTCTTGAAAGCAACCAGACTATTCGGGCACTTATAACTATACGTGAGTGAACATTCATCCGCGGTGCGCGCGCAGTGAGTCTCTTGCTTCCTTCTTGTTTTTATCCCTTCTTGTCTTTCTTCCCCACTTCCCCGCGTCTAGGGCAGCCAAACGGATGCAACCATGGTTGACTTCCCCACTTTTTTTTTTTACTCTCTTATCTGGTTAACGTAAGTTCTTGAACTGGTATACGTTGACTTTTGTGAAACGATAAAAAATGACCGTAAAGTACTCAGAGGTAGTAATGCGTAATAAAAAAGACAAAAAAGTAGGGCTATGGTTCCATCATATCAACAGTTTTTGCGGGTCGCTACGACTACTTTGTTAACCTCGCTTACCGCGCACGTTTAGCACTTGGGGCTGCCCTTGCCATTAAGAACTCTCAATGCAACAATATTTATTGACCTTAGTGTTGGGGCTTGGTCAGCAAATAGTGTCAGGAACCTTACGCCCGCCCTCATTGTTGAAGCAATAGCAAAATGGAAATGCACAACTTCCTCCTGGGGAGGAAACTTCAACCACCCACTTGTCGACCCACAATATTGCAACAGGTTTTTCAGGCGACTAAGTCGGTCCAAACATTCCTTATTTTTCCGTGAAATTGCCCTCTGCCTTGTTGGTTAGTTCAAAAGGAGTTGACTTCCAAACTACACAACAGCCAGATTCCCTAGTTGAGCCATAGGCATCGAATGAAATACAGTGCTAATGCTCTATCAGTGTTACTATACTTGAATATAAATACAAATTAATGACGTTGTAACGTCTTATTCTTATTGTTTTTAATGGCCACAGTAGTTCACTCATCTGATGTTCTATCAGACATTATTTCACAGCTTCTTCTTTTGTGTGTGTGTGTGTGTGTGTGTGTGTGTGTGTGTGTGTGTGTGTGTGTGTGTGTGTGTGTGTGTGTGTGTGTGTGTGTGTGTGTATTAAGCTTAGGAGGCAATGACCCGAGTTAAGAATTCTTAGCCTGCCCTGCTGGCGAAGCAAGCACAGTCCCTAAGACCTTTCTGCTTTGTCGAGTGTATATCTTCATTCACTAGAAACACCTTCGTTAGCGGTGTTTTAGTCGTCAAATGGTGGCGCATGGCACACTTTGCAGCCATGCTCGTTACGGCTGCGAGCAGTGCGAACAAAGAAATCTGTGAGTATACTGAGAGCCCTTTCTTTCGGGTCACTGCTTTTCCCTCATTAACCGCACCGCCTCACGATGTATGGGTCAACGCGCTGTGAAAGCAGATTTGAAAGAGAAACAGAAAAGTGCCACCTTTACCCCTATTACACACACCTGGCTGCGTGAAAAGATAGAACCACGCGGCGAAAAATACAGAATATTTCTGTGCCAGAGAGACAAAGTCTGCTCTCGCCGTAAGGAGATCCACGAAAGCACAATTCGCGACCGGCTGACGAGAACATTAATGCGACCGTATGTTGTCTCCTTATAGTGGAAACACTTTTTCTTTACTTATTATAACAGCTAGGCGCGCTTGGCATTCACAGTGCACTCGAGGAGGAAGTGGTGTTATAGGCGGCGCCTTTCTGGCTCTGATCTTAACCTCTCAGTTACACTTTTGCGGACGTTTCATTGCGAGACTAACTCACTCGTTCTTGTTTTTGTTCTTGCACAACACCGACTGACACAGAGGCAGTGCCTTCGCAAGAAAAAGCGCACACTCATCCGAGCGTAAGAATAATTACTCATGCTCTTTCCCGTTGTGGAGCTCGTTCTTTGTATTGGAGTGGAAAAAAGAACATGAAGGGAGGTCGAGTGTACTAAACGGGCCGAAAAGATGCGAAATACTTAGAAGGATGCGAGGAGAGAAAACGAGATCAGTCCTTTGTGCATTTATGCGAACGTGATTTTTTGTACCCCGGTAGCGTAAAAAAGTGCAAGAATAACGCTTTTCCCGCACCTTTTCTTGAGAGTGTTAACAAAATCTGATTAAGGAAAGTGAATATGTGTTGCTCTTGTGAGAGTTCAGTCTAAAACGAATATAGAACGAATGTGTCTTCAAAGTCATTTATAATATCACCACTATTGCTGCGCGCGGGGTTATTCATTATAACCATGGTAGCACGTGCCAAGATGGATGAAGATATACAGGGTGTTTTTTTACAGTACAGATTGTTTATTAAGAGACTGTAAGCGCACCGAACGTGGCGTTCTCACATAGGAGTTCCTAGGTGATGGACATACTTTGCCGCTAATGTGAGTTTCAGAAGGCTAATTACGAAAAGTTTATTAATTAGCTTTTTTATTAGTGTTTTAGGGGCAGTTGCTTAAATGACGAATTTCAAGGCAGTCACATTTTAATACACCCTCATTTTGTTTGTATCTTAATGAAAGTCGCACCTAATTCGAGATATCCATCATCAAATTTCAACGGTTTATTCGACAAATATCAAAAGTGTGCGTCGCAGGGCGCAGAAAAGCCGGCCCCGTTATCACATCAGACCGAAACGCCCTGTGATGACAAGCGCGAGGAAGTTTGAAACTGAACATCTCGGCCAATCGAGGCAGCTACAGATACGGCACGCTTTGCCTGACAAGCATATGCGGCCGTGTATCAGGTCAGGATTTGCCACGGCATGATATCATTCAAACTTCGCGCCACATTTCTTCTACGGGGCGTTGCCGTCTGAGTCGCAGCGGGACGCGCTCAGTCTCGATATTGCCTCGATTGAGCTATGCAGTTTGATGATGAATATCTCGAAATGGGTGCGATTTTCAACATTTTTAAAGATGGGTATGCATGAAAATGCAACTGCCTCCAAATACAATAGCCCTCAAGGCATTAATAAAAGATTACATAATGTTATTCACAGCGAAGCTGTGAAGAGCTCACTCTTCGATGGTCGCATCCGGCAATAGAAGAACAAACAACAACTTGGAGTACGCTTAAGCTTCGGCCTTAAGAGTGGAACGCGATAGCATTATTGGGCGCCGTTGACGCCGACACCGTATTTTCTGCGGCATGGGGCCCGATCAAAACAAATTAGCAGGTGAAGCCCCAATTTTATCCGTCCTCAGGTGCCTACATGCAACAAAACAGTGTTGCATGTAGGCTCCCTAACCTTCCAAGGATGCGAGCGCCATCTGGATATCATTTTCGCAAGTACCCGAACGTGGGGCTGTAGTAGGTAGCCTACATGCAAAGACCGCTTGCATGTAGGCTCCCTAGGCTGTAGGTCTGGTCATAGCCTCCTATATATATAATATAGGAGGCTATGGTCTGGTACAAATGCTGGAAAAGGGGTTTGTGTTTGACTTTCCTAGTAGCAGAATTAGGTTTTTCTGGTACATTCAAATTACAATCCGACGCCGATTGCTAAACAATATGACAGCGAATCCGAAGCCGTATGGTGAAGCATACTTTACCATTTTGCTGACGGATTTCACTGCGAGAAATTCAATTTTTGTTCACCAAAACCTTGCACCACGTGGAGGGCCTGCGCGGTCGGGGTGGTTGGGGATGATTTCTCCGCCACATTCCGACATCGCATGCCCGTTGCCGACGCCGGATTTTCTGCGATGCGGGGCCCTTAAGCTATCGCGTTAAAACTCATTGGCCGTATGCTGTATGTGCGAGTGAAAGCTCGCGAGGGCGAGGGACGTGCGCTTTCACGGGGAGCGAACGCACGGCGGAGAGCAAATGCGACTTCCCAGTGGAAGGGGAGCGGTGGGCGAGGAGGACATCGAGGCACCCTATGACTGGGCGGGTGCGTGTCAACCCCGGTTTTATATACCGGGGTTGACTTTTCGCCTCGGTATTTTGAGAAAAAAAGTTGTCGCAGTTTCACCTGAAAGGCGAAGCAGCAATTGCGATAGCAAATTTGTAGAGAGCTATACGGAGTAATGATAGTAGCTTTATCAGCTGTATAAACTTGGACATGCAGCAGCACCGGCAACACGCAGAACTGCTGTCGACGCCGTCGGCGTTTCGCCCGCGTTCGCACAAAATGCGTGCGGCGTTGGTGACTGTAGCCGGAGCCTCCGATATAAATAGGCACTTGGTGCCGCAGCTGAACGTCGCCTCCCTTCCCTCCCCGCCACGCCCTTTCGCGCGCCGGAAGAAGGCGCATTTGCTCTACATATATGGTGATTGTAAAGGAGGAAAGAGACGCCTACTTCTGCAGCCCTTAAGGGAGCACGGCGCAGAACGCGCGTTTGTTCTCCGCCGTGCGTTCACTACCCGTGAAAGCGCGCGTCCCTCGTGCCCTTTCACTCGCTCATACAGTGTTCGGCGCGCGGCGACGATTTCATCTCCATTGACGTCATACGGAACCTCACGGCGACGACGACGGCAGAAATCTGCTTTGGAGTGTCCATGTAATTGCTATCGCAATAAAAAGTTTGACCAATATTGCGGTTTTTGCGTCAATTACACACATTAAGTTCGACGCATTTTAATAATGAATGTAATACATTAAGTATTACGCACATTAAGAAGAGACCTGATGGTATAAACTTTCACTTGTTATTTTCTCCTCAAGAAGATTCGTGCAAGTAAACATTCCCCATGGTTCGTTGTATGCTCAAACTGAGTAAAACGCTGCTCAACTAGAAAGAGTGGCTGAGCTAAGGGATAAAAAACGGGAACAAGAGTTCGTTCACTCTCGTCTTGCTTCGCAAATAACGCAGAGGGCTTTCTTTGCTGTTCCCGTTTGCTCCATTCTTGGGGTAGAATTAATCCCCAAGTTTCCAATTACCTCCCTTGCCCGTTGCTCTTTGCCGCTAAGTTCGCCAGAGCTTTTTCTTTGGGCAAACCCCTCAGCCTTCGCCGCAGCTGGCCCATCTTGGAAGCTGCGATGGTGGCTCCAGAACGTCCACTGTACTATTTTTTTTTCCGAGTGGATCACTGTCACCCTGTTTGCTTTGTCTGAATCTACTGTACCCTGTTTCCTCAGTTCGCCATCTTTCTTGAGTGCTTCGACGTTTTATTTGGCTTGCGGTCGCGTGCTGCCGTGTCTCGCTTGATCTAGTCCTCATTTTGGGCGCCCACTCGTTTGTCAAAACATCCCTGCTCTTTCGACGATGAGAGCCAATTTTCCATCTGCGGCTCCCGAGGCACACAACTTTGGTCGGGTTCAGTGACCAGCTTGTCCTAATGGCCTGTTTTCCTTCAGACTGTTTATAAGCAAGCACGGAAGTGGACATTGTGTATCTCCGTTCTCTAAGATGCTTAGTTATTAGAAACCAGATAGATTAATCTGAAGACGTTCTGATCGAAAACACTCAAGAAAATAGTTTTTTTTTTTTTTGCGTGTGTGTCTGAGTGAGTGTGTGTGGTAAAAGATCAGGGCAGTATTTCTATCGCACTGGCGATTGATCGGCTGAACTGGCGATCGATCATCAACCGCTTGCTTCTCTACCACCTTCCTTCACGACACCATGCATTGTAGGCCCTTCGTAGACCAGTATTAACGACATTCAACCAAAAAGGAAGTTCTTGGGGGCTCTGAAATTGCGAAGGGAAGATGAGTTTCTCTGTCACATTGCCTCGTCGGCTGATTATCACGTCACCGCAGCTCACTGCTAAAGGTCGTTTGTGCATGTTTTCGAATCTCAGTATAATGTCGCTTCCGATGATGTCGTCTTGTAAAAGCATAATAAATATAAAATTGCGCAAAAATATATTGGACGGACAAGAAGTTTCTGTTGCACCATTAAACTTGGCGCGCTGCAGTGGTGCCGTCTGAAATGGAAGTAGTTGTGACTGTAACGCGTTTTTTTTTTATGCCTAACCTCACCCGCTGAGGCCGTGACCTACAGACGCCCTTCCTAGCGAAAGCGTGAAACTTTTCTCGCGTGTGGGTCTGGCACGCTCTAGCGCGCGGAGCGAACGCAGCACCAGGAGAGTTTGAGCGCAAGAACGAATGCGTATATACAAAGAGATTTAGATCGCACAGTGACACCGGCTGCTGCGCGCGCTGTGAGGCGTGTGCATCGGCCAAAACAAACGGGCTAGTTCAGGCACAAGCATATCTGTTTATTTCGTTGTTGTTCCCATGGCGCAAGAAATGTGCGTGAAAAGTGCATACCGTGGAACGTGTCCCGTGGCTTGGGTTGAGCCTGCCGAGCGTACTATCTCGGCACGTTTGACGCCGCAGCAATTCATCATCGCCTTACCAAGCGAGTAAAAATCTGACAAAGAAGCTTTAACCCCAAGGCACGTTGCGATATGGCTTCAGCACTGACGCTACCATATTCATGAGCTGTCTCCAATTAGGATGCCTGTAAAAAGCATAAAATGCACATTTTCTGTTCGCATTACTCAACAAAACGTAATAGAATGCCCACTGTGCTTGCACTCTAGCTTTGAGCTTGGCGTCTGTCAGGACAGGCTGTGGTCACTACCGATTGTTTCTTACGCGCTATCCACGTTAAAAAACCCAAGGAGGTCAAATTTAATCCGGAGCCCTCCACTACGGCGTGCCTCATAATCAGAACTGGTTTTGGTACATAAAACCCCTCAGAAAGAAGATGATCCAGTGTACAAGTGGGCTAGCCGTATTTCTAGCGTATATAGAACTTGTTGGTTGGAGCATCCCGCATGGCAAGCAACGTAATCACAGGCAGTTGTAGCATCCATTTATGGTGAAGTATCGAGAACGGCTGATTGCATGTTCTCGTACCACCATCATGCCCACAAAGAAGGGTCGTGTCGCGTGACCTCTTCGGCAAATAACTGAAGTCCACGACCCACCACGGGGCCTTAGTGGCTATGTCGTTCTATACTGCAGAGAAAGAGGTCGCGGGCTCAGTTCCTGGCAGTGGGGGCCACATATTGATGAGACCAAATCGCCAAAACACTCGTGTACTTAGATTTAGGCGCATCCTGACGAGCACTAGATGGCCATTAATACGGAGCCCGCCACTACGGCGTCCTTTATACCCAACTGCGCACGCCCAGTAGCGCTTGAGCCATCGAGCGAGGCTATAGTCGGGCTTAGTGTTGCCTGATGTGCAGCGTTTTATACGCTCAGTTCTTGATATACTCGAGGAGCGCCACACAGTGTCCTAAAGGCACGCAAACTCCTTCAAGAGACTAAAAAGTCAATAAAACAGTTCACTTCGTTTAAACATGCATACGAGAGGCTGTTCAAATGGAACAGAAGCATTCGCGGTCGCTTAGTCTTAACCCTTAACTGGGTTCAAACACGTTTTCGTTTCTTTTTTCATGCTTACGCTGCTCAGAATAATTGCGCTCGTTCTGCTGCCGACAACACGTGATCGCTATAGAACTGCAGGCAACCATTCTCTTCGTGAGGTGGGGGTGGTGTTACGACAGGCATGTTTAGCAACGACAGGCAGGTTTATTAAAGTACGGTGATCCCTCTATATAAATGCCAGAAGCGCTTAGATCATCTACATATTTTGACCACAAACGGTGCCTAAAATAGGTCAGAGAGGGTGTTTTGCTAAAAGCGCATGTAACAAAAAGATGGTATAGCATTACCACTTATTTCTTTGCAACCGTACAAGCCACACGCTTTACTTTTGTACGATTATGTAGAGGAAAGGAGCTATTACTTGATCATGCTTGTGTTACGGCAACAGATGGCGCTGTTGTCGTGCCACGCATACACGCCACGACAAAAACGTACAGGAGCAAATATTCGTAACTAGATGAGGCAAGTGTATGCTGCAGCAAAACGGCGGAGACCACTCAACACATCCTAATGGAATGCGAAGGGCTTCAACCAGTGAGAGCCGTAGGTTACGTACACCTTCCAGAAGCGCTTGGACTTAAAGTGGATGGAGGCATCAACCGGTCAATACTCGAGATAAGCACGAGTTGTTTGGCGTATTGGTGGAAAAAAAGCAGGGAAGAGATTGATACGACCGCATTCGTTACAGGCATAGGTAGGGGTACAAGTTAGAGAAGTTTTGAGAAAGAAAAAGAGCATTAAAGGGATGTATACAAAAATTATAGAATACAAAGCCTGTATAGCACGCCTGAGTAACTCAAGCCACCATTTGTCACCGCCCCATTTCGAAGGGGATGCCGATAAATCATAATCATGATCAACAGCAGCAGCAGCAGCATGACGCAATCGGAGATAAATTTATCCTCGCGTGCTGCGTTGAGATAGGCGTAGCTCGGCAGTCCGTTTGTCCATCCGAATAGGAATGATCGCGTTTGAGAGAGCTTACTATGCTATAGTAGGCATAGTTTATCAAAATCAAACTGGTGCATGTAAGGAGTTATAAGGGCTTTACAAGTGTGCAATGTCTTGCAGAAATTTCACACTTGCTCTTCTATGGATCCCTGCGCTCGACACGTCCGGTCCAGAAATGACGTGAAGATACTCGGGCAGCAAGACAGAGAGTTATCCAACCCCTTTGACAATGGCGGAACGCGTCCGTCTTCATAGGGAGCGCAAACCAGGAGATTGAGGCAAGCGCAGGAGCCCCAATCATCTACGAGTGCGATGGGCTTGAGCGGTGCAGGGTATTTTCAGGCTCCTATAGTAAGAGGGTCATTTCTTTATAGTGGCCCAAACACCCCCCGCAAAACAAACGTGCCCACACCGAATAGGAAGTGAGCATGATTGCAAAATTTTACCATAAGAGCCCCACTAGGTATAATCACAGTTACTCATGTAACCTTCCTAATGCGTGAATAAATGTAACTTGCGTATTTGGTTACTTAATTTCTGTACCCTATAGTGTTCATGCACTATCTGCAGACGCACATGGCGTTTCACGTACCCCGCTGCGGCTGCTGCTTGATATCAAACAATTTTTCTTTCGTCGCAGCTCATCTACATCCAATACTCATGTAGAAACTGAATGAAAATGTGCCAGACATGTTTCGGGATTATGTTATTGCTGTCTTGAAATATTAACTATGTACACTTCCACTCAACCATCACGTGCAGAAGTGTGCATGTGAATTCTCTCATGGCTCTACAATGCGCCGATTACACATTTCTGCGCTTGAACTTTCGTGTTTCTTTACATTCGCGCAAACGTGCGTAACAATAAAGTCAGTATTCCTACGTGTGCGAACAGATGCGTTCTTTTCTTTTTTATCGTGCATTCTCATATTGCCTGCCTTTACCCCATTTCCTTGTTCAGAGCAGCCAACCAGACACTGAATTCGGTTAAGATCTGCGCCTTTCAGCTCTTGCTTTTTCTCTCGCTCTCTCTGGTTCAAAAGCCCGTTCTTGGTGATCGCATGAAGTGCACCAGCTTTTCTACAGCACATTTGCTATAACGAAAAAATAGCGGAGGTATGATACTCCACCGAAATGCAAAAATGCCCGTGTGCTTGCATTGTAGTGCACGTTAAATAACCCCAGGTGGTCAAAATTAATCCGGAGTCCTCCACTATATACGGCGCGCCTCATAATCAGAACTGGTTTTGGCACGTAAAACCCCACAAAGAAGAAGAAGGTATACCAGGTAAGAGCTGTGACTTCAGTCCGAGAAATCTAGATTTACTTCGTGTATGATAGATATTTGTTAGAAATTCCGATACGCAAATGGCGTTCACAGTAGAGAACGACCGGCGTCAAACCGAGAGCAGCGAAACTAAAGCTGTCTCCTCACGCATCCTAGAATACGCCATCAACGTCCTCGGGCGCTCCGGAGACGCATCGAGTGGGCTCCAAAGTGGTCGTTATTGCCCCAACGTCCCATTCCAGGATGCTCGCACTCCACAGTTCGTTGCCGCCGCTGCCTGCTTCCTTCCTCGTAGAGCCGGCGTTGGTTTCAATGATGATCTAGAGCCTCGCGGCGATGCTCTAGTACGCGATACGCGAGCCGCCTCTGCCCCATCTGCTGTTATTCCGTTCATACCCCCCCCCAGCGTCTCTCCTTTGACATGTTCTGCACCTTCGCGTCCTGATCGCTGTGAGGCCACAGACTCATTCGCCCTCTCCTCTTTTGGCTGCTTCTGTTGCCGGTCTCGAATTCGCCCCTTCTCATCTATTTGTCAGATATCTTCCTGCGACAAGACAAAAGTGGCCAGCCCGGTTCTCCCGTATTCCGGTGCCAGCTTTTAGGGATCAGTAGTCTCTTTTACGAGACACCTAGGGATTGCCCCGCAGAACTTGCGCGTGCCATGCGATGGGCTCACAAGTACGCATTGCAATTGTAAATGGCACGTGTGCCAAAGCAAAGGTTGCTCCTGCAGCAAAGGAAGTGGCCGTGGTGTAGAATGTCATAAACGGTTTTCTCATCGCATGGAGGAACTGGCGACAATACCAAGCGAAGTGACTGGTTTACAATAGAACAACACTTACAGTAACAAGCCCATTCATTCTTACAAGCTTTTAAATAGTTTGCGCTGACGAGTAATTCCGTTTCGCTCTAACTACGTCTTGAGATGATAGTTTCTTTAACCGGACTGTTTAAAAAATATGAAAAATGCTTAGCGTCATTGATAGATTTGTTCGTCAAAAAGATAAAACAGTGAAAGACCACCGTTTCTCGCGGATCTCACTGTCGGAGATCTGCTGCAAATACGTGTTGTGGTCTCGCCACCGTCGGAAAGTAAATGTCCGGACAAAGCAGGCGAGCAGCGGCGGTGTCAAGTGCTTTGTTGAATTAAAGCAAGATAGCGGTAAACGTAAGATCTTCATTTAGGGCTAGTTACTGTACATGTGAGGGTGTCCAGGATCAACAATGCATCTGTAGATGTATCGCTTTAGGTATCTGTTTTAACCTATCCTTCAATCTCAGCTCTGCATGCAGACATCAACGAGGCATGAATACCAACTCTCAATCGGCCGAAATTTGACGTAAACGCACATATTAACAATAAAAATATCATATTTTGGTATAATTTTGAATCTGTCTGATGTCATTGGCGTAGCTAGCATGCAGTGAATGGTTCTCGATGGTTTGTCGTCATTTTACGCGAATGTGTTACCTGGCGTTCCGCATGAGATCTGTTCTGGGCACGGTTCTTTTTCTGGTGTTCATCAATGATCTTGCTGAAACTGTTTTTAGCCGAGTTAGACTATACGCTGATGATTGCTGCACCTGTCGCGACGTTGGCTGTGAAACTGATTACGACTCCTTGCAGGAAGACCTTAACTCTGTTCTATCTTTGTGTGGCAATTGGAAAATGGCACTTAATATTTCAAAGTGCACACTCACTATGTTCACAAATAAGAAACAGCCTTTCATGAAAGATTATCTCATCAATGATATTACCTTGCCTGTTGTGACATCTAAATACCAAGGCGTTATTTTTTCAGGCACGGTGTCCTGGAACGCTCATCTAGAGTATTTAAAATCAAACGCGAGCCGGGTTCTGAACTTTTTACGACGCAATTTCAGACATCCTCCGCCACAGTTAACACAAACGTTGTACATCGCAAAATGTACGTCCGATCCTAGAGTATGCCTGCATGATATGGGACCGGGCAGCAAAAAGGAATATTGCCATACTGGAGCGTATACAGAAGCGTGCAGCTCGATTTGCAACAGGAGAGTATGATTTCACGAACCAGTCAACTAATATTGTGAAACGTTTGGGGTGGCCCTTGCTCTCTGAGAGGCGTAAGTACTTACGACTAACATTGCTTTGTAACATTCAACAAAATAAAACCGAAATAATAATGAAGCTTACCCAAAGAACCCGCTTAGTGTCCGCCCGCGTGGACAACAGTATGAAAATACGAGAGTATAATTGACGACTAAATATTTTCAAATTTTCCTTTTTTCCCCCGTACTATACACGATATGAACTGTTTGCCTGATCTAATTATTACTGCGCCTCCTCCATCCTTTTTCACATTGTTACATAACCACATTTTTATGTCGACATTACTGAATTGTTGCATTGTTTGCCAGTTTTATTGTGGATATTGTATTTGTGTATTGTGCTCTGCCATCATTGTATTATCATTGAACTGTTTCACTGTTTGTTTTTCATTAGCATTCTGGATGTATTTTGTATATTGCACCGCATGTCACAGTCCATGTTTCATACCTTCTCCCTGCACTAATACCCACAAGGATGCTGTAGGAAACTGTATAAATAAAAATAAATAAATGCACAACTTATTTCGAAAGTAAACGCACAATATGCCAAGAAATTGTGGCCATGGTTTTTGTGGGAAGAAAACTTTCACGCAGGGGAAAACTGAATCCTCTCATAAAATTCATGAAACGACTGTGGATGATGTACGTTATACTTTCATTACTACCTTTTTCTAGCAGTTTCGAAATAACACGTATAGCAAATATGACTTGCATGCAGAATGAAATATTTTAACGCATGTAGGTAATAAAAGGCTGGTTTGTCAGGCTTCAAAAATTTACTTATTTGAACTGTCGTTTTTCAGAAATCATCTCCAAAACTGCAATCCTCGAATAATTTCCCACTATAGGAATCACAGCACTATATCTGCGCTGCCTAGAACGGAAATTGCAGCTCGAGCTTAATGATTAAGCACCTCTAGTCGCAAATGGCGGCCAAACTAGCGCTCCGAGACAACCATCTAGAGAGCTAAGCCAGATAGAACAGCTGTTGATGACACGCTACCACAGAAAGAATGCCTGGGGAGGTCAAAAAAGCCTAGAAAGTCGCGCTCGACCGAGAAGCACGCAATCTCGTCTAGAGAAGGTACGAAAACAAAGGACGGATTAAAAAGTTGTGTTCAAAAGCGCAAGGAAAAAGCGACTGTGATAAATTCCTCGGGAAAAGAGACCCGCAGAAGAAGCTGCATACAAAAAGCATCTAAGAGGAAAAGATAGCGCAATCCAAAACAATAGCACGGACACTTTCCTGTGCGCGTGCCGGCCGGCTTAACGCCGTCACTGGCACAGTGGTAATCCCCGGACGTAATCCGTAGTCCCGTGTGGTCACGCAATCTGAAAGGATCAAGGAAAGCGCAGCCGAAGCAAAACACTTTCGCTCCCATGCTCTCGGAGCGCTGTTGGCCTTTAATCGTCATCTCTGCAGCGGCACAGATGGCAACTGGCAGAGGTGATGAATGTTCCTTTTTGACGACGCTGTAATGAACAGGGACTGGGCCACGTGGCATCTCGCTCTGTTCAGAGCGCACGCTAGAAGAAGTTATGGCTGTTTTGTTGTTGTTTTTCTAGAGAGCCCTTGATACTCGCGCACACAGCTCCCGTGAATGCGCCTCGCCGGCCGCATTAATCGCGGATTTGCTCTTTCCAGGTGCCAGAAGGGTTACGTGAGAACGCGAACGCGGAAACAGGAAGGATCCCTGAACCGGCTGCTGTAGAGCGTCGTGGTATAGCTGCTATATAAGCTCTTTTTTTTTTCGGGAATGCTAGCAAACCGTCATCAGACTCGAGTCGCCAGGCTTAGTGTCAGCGAGTAAGCGCTATTGTGGAAATAGTAGCACCAATGTAAGCGACAAAATGACGTAGTGTGTATTTGAGGCTATTGGGTAATCTGAAGTGTATACTGAAAGAATAATCCCATGATTCGAGCACTGAGACAATTTATCGCACTGTATAGCCAGAATTGTTTTTATTCTCCTGAAAAAAAAAATCACCGCCCAAGCACTCCGTACAGATAGTTAACCAGAGAAGCTGAAACGTGCGGCCCCGGTGTTTACTACGGGGTTAATCCCGACGGTTCCTTAAAACATTTCTCAATGATTGGTTACGTCTTTGTGTTTCTTAATGAGCTAACACACACGTTCGGCTGCGACGGAGAGAACGACGTCACTGACGGCATGCGCGCAGTGCGCCGTTGTCGCATTGCCGCTTGCGGTTTCTCAAAATTAAATTGCTTCAAAACTAAATCTGTCCGTCACGCTAAGACAATCAATGGTGCATACCCTCTTAAGCAATGGCTCATAGCCCCGTCAACGCGGCCTCCCCATTACGACGACACAAGAGAAGTGAAATTCTACGCTGAAATGATGAGCGGCAACGGAGCCAGCTATGAAAGAAGCCGAAGACGACGAATGTGGGAGCAGTGGCACGAGCGCGTTCGCGCGGTTTTTGCCGAGGGGCGCCAACGAGCCAGCTGTGGAGGAAGACGACGACGCTCGAGCCATTGCTGATGATGACAGTTTCTGCGCATATTGTACGAACGGATTTTGGTTTCGCCTAGACATATACAGCTTCGCTGTAAAAAAAAAATGTTAAGTGCTTCCACAATTTTCGGCTGTAGCAAACTCTCAAAACAAGTTGCCCAACTGTGTGAGTCTATTTTAGCACACTCAAGGTAACTCCTGGAGCTACACAGTACAGTACAGGCTTCATTCACAATAATTTGACGTATATAAAAACGCACGGGGCTCCTATTGCCACATGGTGTCGCAAAATGTGGCCTTAAGAAAGGTACGTATGGATGTTTTTAAAGGAATTCCTATTTGGAAATACCGGTGCTTAGGCTGCTGGTGCCCATGTGCATAGGGAAGAAAAAGCACCTGACGTTCTTTCTGCCTAAGTCGATGACCACAACATTTCGCGGCGCAGACAGCATGTTTTGCTGTGATAAGAAGGTTAATGTGATAGGAAATGCGACACGCCTGTAGGGGCGGGTTACGGACATGTCTGTAGGAGTAATGGTAATTAGACATCCCCCTATGGGATGTTGCAAACTTGGAGGTCTACACCACGTGTTTGTGCAACGACTCTATGAGATAATAAAAACTTAAAGATAAAAATTACCACTTCCTAAAGTTGAAGCTTTGTAGTAGCAGCGAACATCACAATTGATGCGATAAAAATGAACTAGTTAAGTGAGTTTACAAATAGCTTGTTCCTTAATGACTTTAGAGGGCATAGTATAATAGCACAGACGATGTCAAACAGTATTCAAAGCTCGGCATTTTGCTAGAAATTCTCTCACTTTGCTGATTTTCAATCCACTGATTTTAAAGGTTGATAGTTCTCGTGTAAAGTAGCGGGGGGGGGGGGGGGGGGGGGGGACGCGAGCCCAATTTTGTTACGAGCTTTGCATCAGTCCTCACAGAGCAGTAGGTTGGCCCGTCGTAAGTGATGAACTCTATATGCGCATAGTGTTCGTGAAACCACAGTTGCGTTTCCCTGAGGTCTTGTGCCATCCCACGCCTGAGCAACGAGAATTCTGGGAATTGACGGAAATTTCTGTGACTGACACTACGCCATTTTGAATACATTATAGTGAACGTGCACTACCTTGTAGCGCCAATTTTTCAGACGACGCATGAAAAACAAGACATCCCTTTTGCGCGGTTCGGGTTGTTAATTACAAACAACATGCGGGAGGAAAATGAGAAGTTTTGCAAGAGATGCTACAAACATGGCAGAAACCGAATAGCGCGCTGTACATAATGATAAGGTCGATTGCTGCGGCAGGGCTTCTCGACTAGAAAAGCCTATCCACCGGTGAGGAAGGAAGCTCGAACAGCTTCAATGGTCGTTGTCGTTTCAGGTTCAATAAATGGTTTGTGCTGCTACTACTTTTCCAACAAGGGTCACGTTCTCAGGCATAACACTTCCAGGCCCCTTTTCTTTAATGGGCTTTGGCCAATACCTTCAACTTTATCATTTTTTGGCATTGCATGTGCATATAATTATGCGCCTGTTCTGCAATATGGGCATGTACATGGAGAACTTGGTTTTCCAGGTGGATCCTTTTCAGTGTAATGGTGGCATTGCCAAAGCTGTGTCTAGCAGAACCTCATTGTTGCAGCGGTAAACTTCAATTTATTGATCCGCGCTGATTTTATACTTTGTAGATAGAGAGAAAGGTCAGCTACTTTAGCCAACGTTTGCCTGCACATACTGTTCTGATACCCCAGCATTTCCGTGTTGTAGTCGTTATCAGCCGTCCTCTATAGTCACTCAGTGTAAAGACACGTTATTTAGAACCTAATGCAATTTATTGGTCATATATATTGTTTCCGTTCGAAGTTCTTGGCATTGATTGCTGCCGGTGTTTCTGGTTCACTAAAACTATAGAATAAACTTATTTTTATTTACTTGAATGGGTTCTTTTCTTGACACCTCAATTGCAGGTTGGTCAGAAATAGATCTTCAGGTACACTTTATGTATAATTATTTGTGAATGTGCTAGTTTTTTTTAGGCAGGCGTTGAAAAACAACACGCTCTTAAGTTACTCACGAGATACATTGTTTGCTCACACTCTATTTAGTGAAGGCTCAGTTTGCAGTTAACTGTCGCACAGCGGAAAAGATGATACAAGTGCGCACTCTGCGTCGTGTTATAACTCACCAGCCATGCTTTGTTTTTTATAGGTCATTACATATCTGTAAGCGACATGACAAAATTCCACCATTTATAATCCTCTCAAGACGCTTGTACAGCGTTTTATCAGCATCTTTTCACCTCTTCTCTATATTAACAAGTTGCCGCATTTGATTGATAGACAGAAAGTAATATAAAATAAAACAAAACAGAACTTAAGATACACTAGCTTCAATGAATACCACACTTTCACTGTGGACTCATGTAAATACGAATGGCCGAAAACCCATCATCCAAAGACGAGCACTAATACGCATAATAGGTAGGGCATCCGAAAGTGCCGCGTTCTCTTGCCAATTTGGAGGCGTGCCCACAAGGGGTCACCCGACGCGCAAGACGGCCGAGGCTTCGCGCGAACAAGATAGGCGGAAACACAGATAAAGAAAGACAAAGGGCGTAACCAGATAACGCGATCCACGAGGGGAGCTCCTGATTTCAGCCTAGTGGAAAACGTCGCCAAGAGAGAGCGGAGGGGGGACAGAGAAGAGATCGGCTCTCGGGCAACCATTTTACCCCTAGACCCATTACCGCAAATCGAAGACGGTCGAAGACAAAAGAGCAAGGACGGAAGGCCTAGCGGAAGAGGAGTAAAATGAGACAGAGACCCGACCCGCTTGGACAAAAGAGACCAGAGAAAAAAAGAACGACACACAAAAAGGTGGCAGGGCTTATCCCGAACGACCAGGCCTAGGAGAAGAAGAAGAAAGAGCGACAGGATCTCGCATTGAGACGTTTTGCCCGGCCCGATGGGGTAAGCGCGGGGCTCGCAGTGAAGCCCGACGATAAGGGGCGGCGGGTCTCAGCCGGTGACGACGACGAAGGCGAGCGGGTGCTGCAGCCAAGCCGAACGTGCGACCGTGGCGCGGGGCTTGGAAACGCGAGGAATGCGAATGGGTGCCGTGCGAAGCCAACCGTGTGGCTAACGGCTCCCGGTCGTCGCGGCGCGGTGCTGTACGCGCTGACGCGACCCGGTGAGAGGAAAGGGAACGTGATGTTCTCCTTCGGACGAGGGCCAACCCGACCCCGGGACGCGTTACTACTTCACCCCCCGAACTCCTCCCGTTCGCCCCCCTCTCGGGCGTGGGGTCCCGTGTTGTCATTGCTGAGGGGGGATGCCTACGCTCTCCATCACAGTATAGTTGTTTCCTACGGCTGTTGCACCCGAGGCGAGTCTGTTCTTTGGTCGGCGACAACCGTGAAGTAGGCAACGGCTTCCTCCTTTCGATGGTGAGGGCGTGAGACGCCGTATGTATACGCCGACGTAAGATAAACAAACCAAGAAGAAGAAGGAACGAGTCGCTGGAGGTCGACATTCCGAGAGCCGAGCGCGCACCCCGGACAGGCACCATTTACCGGCACCCAGAAAGGGGGCCGCGGGGCCGGAGCCCGGGGGCGCGCCCCCCTTTCGAGTCCCTAAACGGCTGGTGCAGCGGACGGAAAAGGGGATGGACGGCGAGGTGGCGCGGCGATCCATGTATATATATGGCGTTGCCGTGGCAACTACAATCAGGCCGTATCCCCATCCGCTCTCGCCAGATCGACACATTGATGTGCTTTCCCGGGGAAAGAAAATATGGCGGCTGTTGCGTTATTGTGCGTGTATACGAGTCTCGGCGCGAGGGAACGGCGGCTGACGCTTCGCTGCGCCCAGCCTCAGAAACGGCTCGGAACGATCGTGCGAGCACGCTGAAAGGGGAAGGCGCCAAATGGAACTTTATTTCTTTCTTTTTTTTTCGATTTTACGCTACGTCGTATAGAAATGTGCTTTTTCTGTTTTCTTTTTTCTTTCCCCACAGAAACTGACTTTTCTTTTGAAATTCGCCACGTGTTCACACAAAACTGGAACCTGTCGCTACCAATACTCCACAATTCTCGATTGGCGTGCATCGGATGATATTTTGCGTTAATATTGCAGCGGGCGGAATTACTCTGGAGAATTTTCCTTGAGCGGCTAATTGCTGTGCCGACCTGTCAGGCGCTTCTGGAAAACATAGTAAGATGTGCAGTAGCAATTCAGGGGAATATCGGTCTGTTGACCGATATGCCACTGCAACGAAAATAAAAGGGGAAAATAAGAAGAAAAACAAGAACTAAGTGTCTGATAAATAAAGCTACGAGAGCACTCGTTCCCTTCACATTGTGTGATACTTCTAAACTGCCACTACTTAAGTGGAGTTCATCAAAGGCTGTCAGAAGGCTTAAGGAGATTATGAAATGAAAGAATTAACATAGCAAGTCAATAAGTGTAACGAAATGTCGTATCAACAACTTCGCTCAGTAAAATTGCTCGTAAAGGTGCGAAACCATTCTTTTTTGCTGACATAATTTGCCGAAGAGGACGGAGGAATAAACAAGATCAGCAACATTTCACGTAAAAATAAAAATAAATGCAAGGACACAAGGGGCAGTAGCATAAACGAGCTTTGGTGTCTACTTCTGCGCTGTTAAAACTATTTTTTTTTATCGAAAAGGGTGTAGGCTGTTTAAGGGTGCTTACACCCTTATCCTAATGCAGACTAACCAGCTAGTCCTTGCTGTGCCTACGTTCCTTTCTTTCGCTTGTTTTGTTTAGGGTAAGACAGCACGCACATGATGCACGCGCCCATTTTTTAGTACATTTCTCAGAACAACAGCCTAACTCTGGCAACGCTAAGGTAAAGAACAAAATAATTACAACATTTCTTTAACAGTGACTCATTGACCTTTCCATTTGGGGAGAGAGCAAATCTTCTCTGACTATCACGCGTGAGTGCAAGGGTTCGCACTGCAGCTTCTGCAGTGCTTACGAAGCGCACTCACGCATAATTACTACAGTCCAGAAGTCATTATGGCGACACCTAGGAAGCTCTCATTTGAAATGTCTTAATACAAACTTGTGGGCATATAATTATATCCTTCTAAGGTACGTAAACACCTCACTGGATACCGGGGCGGCAAATGTATCGCCCATTCTTAACGACGCGCGCCGCACATACCGACGCAACACGATAAACTTGTCACCTCATGCGCTGCCAGAGAGCAATAGTGAAAAACAGACAGCAAAATAACATTTGCTTCATGCGCAGCGACGGCAAGAAAGACGACTGACCTCATTGTATGCGCTGCAGCTCTTTCAGAACATGCACAAGTTTAAGTAGCAACACACGGCAATGACTGGGAAATTGAAAATGGGCCACGTGATCACGACCACAGAGGACCTCAGTGAAAGTCGTAAGGCAAAAATACACGCTGCTAAAACACGTCACCAGCAGAATTTTATGAATCGGCCTTTCTTGCAATTGGTGGAAACGCTTTAGTTTCGTTCCGTCGTTGGCTGCAACTACATGTACTCCCGTCTCGACGGCTTCGTTACGGAACTGCTCTGCTCGGTAGCGCGACGGGCAACGCGGCGAAAAAAAAAAGGGCCGAGAGAAGTATTTTGAAGAGATCTCGCCTAAATAGAAAATAGCTTTTGACACCAACACAAGAAGAGCAGCATTCTGAGCTTCTAGTTCAGTCACGGTTTCGGGTTCAGTATAGCATCGAGCCATCCATCATAGCCGATGTGAACGTAACGCGTTTCCGCCGACGTCGCGCCGGTCATCCGAAGGACGTATACTGAACGAAGTGACAAAAGAACTTGGGGGTCACCCGGCATAATACCAATAAAAAACGAACTTCACACTGAAGCTGAAAAAAAAATAGATAGAATGGGCATGAAAGCTCTGTAGGCAGTATCACTTTCGCTTGAAAAGCTAAATAAAGAAAAAAAGAAACGTAAATATCAGCCATCATCTTTAGATCGGGAAGAGAGTTGCGAGAACGTCCTAGAAAAGAGCGAGAAGAGATGTCAAAGCAGGAAGCATTTTTCCGACGCCAGGAAGGATATTCCTAAGTCGCGTCGCTTCTCCTAATGATGCGGAGTCGGCGCGAAAAGCAGCAGCAAGAAAGAAAGAAAATAGAGAAAGAAAAGACAGAAAAGCAAGAAAGAAACAAATGGTAGCAACGTAGCACGTCGTCGAAGCACGACCTATAGAGCGCCAAGAATCGCAACTTCGTTGCCAGAAAGCTGAGAAGCCAGCATTACCACTTTCTTTTCCCTTAGGAAAGAAGCTCAAGCTGAAAAGGAAGCTCACTAAGATGCACGTGCTTTGGCTCCTCTTTGGTAACTGTTTCTTTTGATATTTTTTTCGTTTTGTCGCGAATATATAAGACGACCGTAGCAGCACAGTCGTCTAGGAACCACTCCACCGCAACCGGGCTGTATACATCGCCGTCGATATTCGGAGGCGTTCATTCGACGGTAATATACATTTCCCCGCGACGTCAGCTTGATCCTGCTTCGCAGGAAAATTGGAAAAGAGAAAAGGACAGGGCGTGAAGTGAGGTGAGGGGCGGGGTTGTAGGGCGGGGGGGGGGGGGGGGGAGGACTGATCCCAGTCACGGACGCTTGAAGACCGCTCCCACGCTTCTTGTTTTACATGTGAAGGGTGTCTTGCTGCGCGATAAGCCACGCATTCATGCTGAAATTCCGCGGCTCCCAAGCGCCAGCAAAAGGGTTTCGGATACAGAAACGCATAAACGTGAATGCGTTTGCGCGCCCACATACAAAGAAGAGATTTCTCGTGACGGCTTTGAGGACGCCGCGCACTGAATATGAAAGCGTGCCCGGGCCGTTTCCTCCGCGTTCCTTGTCTTTGCCCGCGATGATCGCGTCTTATTTGCTTATAGCCTGCATGAAGAGAAAAGCCTCTTGTACGTGAGCCCCTCGGCTTCGTCGAATTGCCCACGAAATATCCTTGTGACATTCGAGTCTCGAAATGTTGTCTAGAGCACCCGGTACCGCAGGACAACGTCAGGAAAACAACGTAGAAGCGATAAGGTTGGCCGTAATTCACGTTTCTGCCTATAGGTGAGGATTGCCGATTATGTCAATAGCAACACTCATATTTACTGCGGACACTAGTTACAAGCAAGAAAATGGGTTGGTTCCAACTATTGCAACAGCCATATTATACGCAGATGTTTACTTATAGCCCTCATTATTCTGTATACATATCTGACAACTATTCAGCAGCTCAGGCACGAGTGTCATTTTAGGCTCATATACGACGCTGCGCAGGTAGGGAGGAAGGAAAGGCAAGAATGTTAATCAGCCTGAGCCCAGTTGGCTACCCTGCAATGTCTGTTTTTTTTTTTTCCTTCAGCATTTCACAGATTGTGTCGCACTTCTCCAACATGTTGGTCCTTGTCTATTTTGTTCACAGCCTAAAAAGACCAAAATCTTTTTTACGCGAATTAAGAATAGCCTGATTATACTGTGTGCATTATCAGTGGTCTGTTTTGCACGTTAATAGCTCAATGTCAGTTGGGTGGTTCACGTTTTTGCCTTGACGTTGCGCAGGATGAGGTTCAACCTGAAGACGCTTGCAAGCAGCTTCTATTTCTGACAGACACACGCTCATATACTGCAGTAGGCGGCCGAAGAAAAATTACTGGCTAACGAACCTCGCAAAAAAGTGGTTGTCTTTTTGAGTAACGTGTACACAAGATAATTGTTATTTTATCACCACTGATAGTCACATGCCACAGCAAAAATTCAGCTCTCTGGCGCAGGTTGCGTTGCTGGCGGAATCAAAAGCTTCTCTGGAAAAGAAAATGCACGGCGAAAATGTATATTCAATCTGCGCTGGGAAATCATGGAACTTGTGTTGTATGTTTCGCTAAGTAATTAGAAGCGGCGCTGCCGTCGCGTGCGAACGTCGGGTAATCCATGCTCATTCTTTTGTTGTTTCTCCGCCGGACATGATCAGTTCAGTATCAAGCCAAACACAAAACAGCACAAGACCTCTCTTTATCAACAAATCCTCCGTTCACTGCACATTTATCAGACGGTCTCATTTTGTCGGGGATTTATGCCTAAGTTTTACGCCACATCGCATGAGGGATATTATCTCACGTTTTATGAGTCTGCAGTTCACAGGGCGTCGGAAGCTAGGGAAAATGTGGCACTTGTAAGATGTATAATTTCGTGACTTCAGCACGTTTTAACTGCTGCACGTGCCTGACCAACGAATAATCGATTATGGTGTACGTGTCATACATTTGATGGAGCAGTTGACCTATGTCTTCGCGAACGCAGCAACCTATGAATAGATGTAGTCTTACCTTGCACGCCAGGCACACATTTTTACTTACGCCACCTCTAGAAGAGCAGAGCGGAGAACCAATCTCCACAGTTTCCGTACAATGACAATGCATCCAAAGCACTTCGCCCAGAAACGCAATTACATTATCATGAATTTTTAAAAATTATATATTTTCATCATTCGTGCTGTGCTGTCTGTATAGGCCATAGAGCCGGGACATGCAAGACCAAGAACAAGAGAAGGCGCAAAATTGCTTTGCACATATGAGAAGTATGTTATCGCTTGAAAAGACTACCGCGGAAATGGTACGAGCCGTTCCTGTACGTTTGCAGTGCTCACAGTAATTCCTATCTGCTTTCTAATCCAAATGCTGGCGCTGCTGAAAACTGAAAGCTCAAGCAAGTTGGCCCAAACAATCTCCTCCTCTTTGGACCGAAGTCCCAATGAGTTTCGGGCAGAACTCATTTACGATGAATATTCAAGTAAACGAAGAGCGGAAACGTGTCATGTGTGAGGCGTGCACTGCTGCTGGGCTCCTCTGGACACGCTGCCGCATCTAGCGACGCCAACACGCAGTCCGCGCATACCCACGTGGCACATAACCACGTGAACGGGCCGCATTTTAGACTGCACTACCATCGGGATGGGCCCACATTTTTATGCGGCGATATCTTGGAGATCAGTCTCGTTTTTGGTGGGAAAGCTGGATAGCTAGATAGCCGGAAAGAAAAAGCTGGTCCGACAATGCCAAGAATGCTATTCGCATCAAAAACACGGAGGACCATACAACTAAGCGTTACATTAGAAACTTTAGATTCTTCGTCCCATCTTCCAGGTTAGACAGCATTTGGTTTGACCTCCGAAAGGGGACCGCCTAAAACCACCATGAAGTGGCTTCGTTTCTTCCGCGAATGCGTTTTGGTGTTTGTTCCCGGAAGTAAACATACGAGCTCGCAGCCTTTCCTCTAATTCATCAGGGACAACATTTCACGGTGATGTCACATTGGGTGTGTTACTCTGCTCGCTTGCGCAAGACCGCTGTATGTTGGCGCATTAAGGTGCTTGACTAGAATTATGTTTTCTTCACCTTTCTTCCATTGCCTGATTTCACAACAATAGGGCAGCAACATTTATTGTATACGGGATATATAAAAAGGTGCTGGCGTTTTATTCTTCAGTGGGCGAAGAAGCAAAATTTAGCCAAAGGCGGCGCTTTGCATTTACATAGACATTCGAGTTTGCCAAACCTAACCGAGATGGCAGGCTGGAGCATTACAAAGAAAATTCGATTATTGGCTTTCCATTACGAACAAAGAAAAGGTGGCAGGCGGCTCGGAAACTAATCGATTTATGGCCGAACGTCGTCAGCGGCCTAGGAAAACCGTAGCCGTGTTTGCACCGAAAGATAACCAACGTTTGCCTTCGCTTTTTTTCTTCTCAGTATTACGGTTCTTCTGATTCTTTGCCTACAACAGATTTATTGACGTCTCCATTGCTTCTGCTAAACCTGTCCCTGTGGGAACCGCTTCGCGCATGACTCCATTGATCTTCATTTGAATAGGGTGAATAAAACTCTGAGCCATTTCTTCTCACCGAATTTGATTTTGGCCCAAAATGGAATACCCTAACTAGGAAACCATTTTTCAGGATCCTTCTACTTTTTCGACTCCGAAGCTGCACAAATAGCTGCAGTTCTTCGATTGAGGGGCGGCTTTTAAGTAAAACAACAATCGGGTGAATTATTTATTTTTATACAAGGTTTCCAAAGAGAAAACCGTACTTGAAATTTTTAGCAAAGGTAGTTTGCCAGGAACATCTATATTACAAAGCACGGCGTTCTGTCTTAGGTAGTGTGTGAATTGAGGATCAATGCTATGTTCGAATCCAGTGACTGTTGCTAAATTGGCGCGACCAGCGGTTTTAATATTCTGATACCTATCGACCAGTTTCACATTGATGAATGTCGCGCTGTAACAAAAAAAGAAAAAGAAAAGGAAGTAAGAAAAAAAGTGAGCCTCTGATATGTTTGTTATCTCAGTTGCGTGCACATTTAACGGTTGGTAATGCTCTCTACGATAAAGGGGAAGTCGTGCTAGAAAATTTCGTGGGCGGAGGCTCTTTAGGCAAGACTCGGTCGGCGTAACTCTTGCTAAACGTGTGAATGTGTTGTTAATATTTACGTACTGTCCCTCTATTTCTGCCAGCTGCCCAATGACTGAGTTCACATTCAGAAAACATGTATGTGAAATTTTTTATAGCATAAAGATACATATTCTGTAGCTCGTGTTACAGAAGTGGATCCCACAGAACTACAAATATCACGGATACCAGCATTTATATTGATCATGTACCCCGTAAGGCCTCAGAGAGAGACATAGAGGGAGAAATTTATTTAAGAAATGGCAGTTAGCTCGGCGTCTAGTTTCTGATTAATTTTATTATAGCAACTCAAAAGAGAGAAAGAGAGTGAAAGGAGGGGAGGGTTGCATTTTACTTATTCTTTGAGAGGTTTACCTGGCGGCATGTCTACAGCAGGCTACACCAGACGGGTAAAATCAGAAATGAAATGATATGCACAGTTCACGTCGCAGATACTCAACATAGACCAAACACACCGGAACACTCAACAAACTGAAGTATCCCATTTGATGCGAGTGTTTCTAAGAAAGGTTAAAAGTGCCTTCGTTGCATGAGATGCACCCATAACTGCTTGCTTTTGCATTCTTTTGCCACATCTATCCCGCAATGGCTCTACAAAACACCACACTGTGCGCATCAACGACGTCAGAATAACTCCTGTCCCCGCGCCGGGATAAAGAGATGCGGACAGGAAGAGAGTTCTGAGCGGTGACGACGTGAGCAGAAAGACGAGAATAAATAGTGTATCATGTAGAATTTTCGCAGCCGCAATACAAGCCCCGTGTTGTGCAGGAATGCAGGTAATGCATAAATTGCTCCGCATCTGGACTTGCGATCTGGCCAACGTCCCAAGCACTGCGTGCTTAGAATAAGCGGTCGATTGACGATTTTCTACTCTAGATACACAAACAGCGTATTGGATGAACTTAGAAAAATTAAAGACAACGCAGAGGCATAACAGTTCGGAGGGTTGGCTACGCAAAAGTAGGCTACGGGTGTCAATGATAACAGGTGATGGGTTAAATACAATAGCGTGATCTCTGATTAATTTTGCCTTCCTATTCCGCTAGCACAACCACGGTGGAAGCACTTTGAAGAAAACTTGATATCAGCGCTTTGCATAAACCGTTTACTCTAACATGTCCTGATTTGGCAAAAGACACACGGTTATGACTGCTGCTCTCTTTTTGCGTTTGCGTTTTGATAAGAATCTGGCAATTTTTCTGAAGCGGCTCTTTTTTTTTTTAGAGAAGCAGGCAACCCCCAATATTTCACACGCATATTGAGTTTAACCTTGATGTTCAGACCCTTGTCTAAACACATAATAGCCGTCCTACTAACCCCCAATTCTGAAGTGGTGTCACGGCCTTCGTTCTAGTGCCGAGCAGCATGTACGTAAATCTCAACTTCTAGGTTTCACGAAACGTTTCCTTAGGGAATGACAGCCCCACCATAACCAATATTCTCGCCATAATGGTGCCCTATTCTCGCCATAATGGTGCCCAATTTAGGCTGCATGTGGACATTTTTACTTCTGCACGAGTCTGCAATTAGTGAGTCGGCTTCGCACTGAGTGAGGCACTATTTGCTTCACAGCCTCACAGAATTTTCATTCAGCCTCACAGAAGGCGAAGGCAGTGATTCTCAAACTTTTGCGTCCTGTCGATGCAAACGGGTATGAAGTAGTCCCTCGAGGGAAGGACGAATCAGTACGTAGCGTTTAAGCAGTGTTATGACACTTCGAATTTTCACCTGCTCTTGTTTGTTTGTTGCAGCACTCGCGTCGGCGTGCAAACGAGAGAAACGCGAACTCGGGGCGAACCTAGGGCCTGGTAACGCCATCGCGCGGTGCTTCGGTTCAATGCTGGGTTTCTCCATGCTGGCAGTGCGCGCGATCTAAGCATTTTTACGCCATTTGTTTCTCGTGCCTTTAAAAGAGCAGCAACACTTTTTGCCACGTTTAACATTGGAAAGGTGCTAATGTTTCATAGAAGCTTGACAGCCGCCCTGTCACCATGTGTAGGAACGCTAAATGCATTAAATCCGCTTAGGCTGGCGATTTTTACCATTTCAGAAGTCTAGTTATATTAATTCGGCGGAAATACTGGCTTAATATTACTGATGGAAATCCGAACGTTTGCTGTTTATTTAGTTTTGCCACTGAACCACAGCTCCGGTATACGAATATGACGTGACATTTTCCCACGAATTTTTGTCGTGTTTCCGTCATTTTGGCAAAAGAAAAATGTCTCTCAACTTTCAAAGTAAATTTTTCTAAAGCTTCTAAAATCCGACGCACTCTTTACTTGCCAAGAAAACATTTAACTAGGTAACTGCCATCTTAATGGCCACCGTGAAAATCCACTAGGTCACAGAGGTCTGGTGCGAAAGTCTTAGGGTGGCATCCCTACCCGTGTTTGTAATTTTAGCGTCTTTTCTTTTTTTGATTTGCCAAGCCATCTCTCACAGTATGATTGACACTTTTGCATATAGCAGAAGTGGAATCTACCAATACAGGCCAACTTCGTGTTCTTCTTTTGCGTCGTTTTTTTTTTTTTTACATTATGGCCCCCGTAATATGGCAACTCGGCTGCTTTTGCTGCTTTTCATGTTTCTGTAAGTTTTCACGTGATCTAAGTGTGAAAATGATGAAAGTAAGGTATGCAGAAATAACTACACAAGTTCAAGGAACACTTCCACATACCTATATGCACAACGAAGGCGAGCAATGCAATGGCAAAGGTGTTTATATTGTTAGGCTTAAGTAGCTATGAGCCCGGCTCCCTGTTTGCCGCATAATAGACGAGCACGAAGGCATACAAGCAGGTGCGATGACGCGGACAGTGTCGTCCCGAACGTGTCGACCAAAGCCTTTGAGTGATTTGTGTTCTTCATCTATTGCGGTAAACATATCCTATAGGAAACGTGCCTTGTGCCAAGAATAATATTTTCTGTTGCTATAGGACCACTTTCGCCATCCCCCATACCACATACGCGCGAGAGGATTCCCCATATTTTACCTGGATGTGTACCTATTGAACACGGTAACGAACGTATGCTCTCCCGAGCGTACAAAATAAATCGGCGCAGGTGTGCCCGCTAATGCGGAAAGGCTGCAAAGAATGTAACAAAAGGTGCTGTTGTTTTTCTGTTCGTTTTTCGCAGGATTACGTTGGACGCAAACTTAAGTCGACGTTACCGCGCCAAAATACTCTCGCTTGCTGTTTCTTACTGAACTTTGAAGATATTATTTAGAATTCTGTGTTTTTCAGCCGCCTCAGCTATCACCAAAGTATACGCACGGCATCTTTAAAAGGGAACTGCATGTCCCCCTCCCGTAATACATAACAAATAATAAAAACGCAGGGGGAGCTCCAGGCTCCTGTTCACATTCCAGCGGGAGAAGGAAGTGAAAGATTTTGTTCTACTTGTGCCATAGAAATTTTTGAAATCCTAATCTTAATTATTAGCTTCATTTAGCTATAGCGGTAGATGTACGCTCGAAAAAATGTGTATATATGTATTGTCGCATTCAGTTTTCTTGCCGTATAAAGAGTGATAATCAATGATGCCTATTATTCAATATTTTCATATTTTTCGCTGTACAAGACTTGTACTATGTAGACAGACGCGTTTACTGATTTGGCAGACTTGTTCGTTTTTTTCGCAGGATAACGAACTGGGACAGGTCCATACTTACCCTGACTCTGACCAACCAACCATCTCCCCGTCGGTGACATCTTAGAGCAGCCGACCGGTGACGCAAGTAAGGTTATTCTAGTGTTCAACGCGGAAAAGCAAACAGGAAAACAACATTCATACGGACGTACTTCCCTTCAAGCTTTTATATTGCGAATCGTTGCGCCTGTGTTATCGCATATAAGCTGATTCCTGCTTCCCTAAGGATGCTGTTCCTAGACGAGAAGGTTTTTTCTTCTCTTGTGATGGTTGTACACGCGGGCTAGGCCTATACTTTAGGACATTATTTACTTGCGCGTTCTGTCACGTGATCAATTTCTTTAAAATGCTGTTTCGTGTGTGTGTGTGTGTTTTTTTTTTCTAACTTTGCCGGCGCCAGCGATTACCATCTTCGTCGCAGTGTCTCCCCTAGCTCTTGCCCAAGGCTCTAACCACACGATCTTGTTTGGGCAGCGAATCCGCAAACTCGCTGTCGCCTTTCTCCGAAACGGCTCTCCCATTCCTGTCTATCAAACGGTAGTGGGGCTCCGTGTTTGCGCTTACTCTCGGCTTGTGTGCTCGCTGGTTCATCGCGAAGGGGACGGAGGGGGCGGATGGGTCTCGATCGGAGCCTCCGTGCTCGAAGGCGACGTCGGCGCGCAATCTGGGCTGCTCTATTAGCAGCGGCCAGCAGGCGTCGTTCGCCGGCGTTTCTCGAGTGAGGCAAAAGACAGCGGGAGAGCGGGATCTGCGTCCTGTTAATCAGCGCCGTTGGCGGTGCGCCGCATCGTTAGGCGGCCAGCCGGGATGTGTCCGAGAGTGAGAAGAAGTGAGAGAAGAGTGACTCGATGCGGATGGGCCGCCTTCCCTTCACGGTTAGACCGCCTCCCGGCTTTCTTCTTCGGCTTCTCTCTCTCTCTCTCTTAAGCGTTATGTCGCGTCGCATCTCCTTCACCCGTTTCCTTCCTTTTGCTCCCTATTACTCGTTGTGCCTTCGCTTCAGCGCCTTCCTCTATCGCGGACGTTCTGAGAGCGCGAGAAAGTGACAACGATAGGGTACATAGGGCTTCGAGACGGCGCGCCTCTGCTTCCGCAGGGAAACTCCGCGTCCCGTCGGCGGCTCTCACTTCAAGTACGTCTCCAGCCTGTCTGGCGAACCGGGATTCCGCCCGAGGGTGCAAATTATTACACCCAAGAACGGCGGACGCTGATGATAGCGGCGCAGCCCCGCCGCTGCTTTCCGAAGAAGAGAGACGAGGCTCGTCTTTCACGCGTCTTGAAGTGGCACGAGAGGGACGAGGAGGGGGGGGGGGGGGAGGGGGGAGAACGAGAAATAAGGCTGAAAAAGCGAGGAGCGAGTGTGACAATGAAGCGTAAACAGATTATGTGAGTCTGAGTAGCGCTTTCGTTCGATCCAAAATATTTGCAGAGAGAGGCGGTTGGATGGTCACTGTATGTTTGTTGGTTTAACGCTGTAATCGTGTTCGGGGAGCGAATGAGCAGCTGCAGTCGGGAGTGGTTTGGAGGTGATTACTTATGTCTTTGGGAAAATGAGATCAAAGTTTTCTCGAATATGAACGACGAGGGCTGTGCGGTAAATATTCGAAGCGATTCAGTCTAGCGAGGACGGTTACTGGTTAGTGAGTGAGACAAAGTGATCCTACGTGGGCCTTTTTTTTTGCGTGTTTTCGCTGCCACAGCAACCGTTTTTTCCTCATGTGTCTGCGAGCTTGCTCATTCTGGCTGCGCAGCGTGGTGTCCTTTTACTTACAAGCAGAAGTAAAGAGAAGCAATAATACCCTAGGAAAAAAGTGCAGATCAGAACTCGCCATTTTCAGCTTCCCCATTTCTCAGCAAGCTCTCGTACCGAGTGCGTTTATGTCCGAGAACACCGTTACCATAAACGTTGTTGCCTCTAATAACGCGACTATGGTAACTTCCCTTCGTGGAATCCATGCTGAATCAACTTATGAAATAAATAATTTACGTAACTAAGATGCTGAAGAACGCGGTATTGTCTGTTCGACCCACAAAAGTGGCCAACCAAAAAAAAATTGGTTAACGCACTTTAGATATTACTCCTCAAGGATCATAATCACCACATGATGTTGGCGCCCTAAACTGACCTGCTCTGAAACGCCATTATTCAATAGGACAATACGCCAAAGGAGCTGAATCTAGCAACTTCTAAAGCAATATCGGATACCTACATATTGCCCCTGTGAAGAATTAACATCGCCACATTTTCGATTTTGGTGCTCGGAAGAAATTCAGCACGCTTATCAGACAGACGTACTTCCTATTTCTGTATGGCAGTGAGCAAAATTCACCGGCTGTGCTTCTTCCTTTATTCATCTGTGTTGAATCTAAATTTTAAGATGCAATTGCCGCAAAGGTACATCTCGTTCCATTTGTTCGCCCTCCATACTACGAACAACATCAACAACTTCAACAGCAGCCGCATGAAAGTTATTTCTGCAATACTTTCGTACCCGCCCAGGTGCATCTGTACCACGTCGAAAATAAGACGCAAGTATTCTTTTTCTCCCAGAGTGGTTGCTAGCACTCCATGATCTTGCATAGAATCCCTCAGCACACGTAAAGAGCTGTGTTTTTCCACCCGTTAATTCCGATAGCAATTATATGGAATCTCCAAGAGAATTTTCGCTGTCGCCGTGAGGCTCTGCATATTACAGCGAAAACTGTATATGGCTAGGCGAAACAAAAAACCGTTCGTCCCATGTTTCGCTAAACGTCTCCATTGGCTGCGCCTCAGTTACGTGGTTCTCTACGTCGCAACCAAGCGCGCGCGCCATTGGCAGCGCCGTTAGCGACGTCGTTCTCTGCGTCGTACCTGCTCTGCCCGCAACGCCGGCTCCTCGACTCGCCGTTGTCGCATGCGTTCGATATCTCGAGTAGCTCGGCGCCGTGGTTAGCAGTATCCGCCCGCCATTGGCGCTTGCGTTCCACTCCGCGATTTCAACCTGGACGTTTCGTCGCAGCCGAAGCCAAAGTGCCGCTCGAGAAACTCCCGCTGAAAGCGGGCGTTGGCCCCGGCGAACGCGTTCCCGCCATTGCCCCGTTGACGCTGCTCTGCCCGCAACGCCGCTTCGTCGGCTCACCGTTGTCGCATGCGTTCGATATCTCGAGTTAGCTCGGCGTCGTGGTTAGCAGCATCCGCCCGTCATTGGCGCTTGCATTCCACTAGAAACACAAACATGTAACCAAACATGTTCTGGGGGCCCTGACGGAATTCCGAACTCTTTCCTGCGTCGATATGCAGAACCAGTATCGCATATCTTAACTACTATCTTCTGTGAATCGATCAAAACGGCGACCTTACCAGATTATTGGCGCCTCGCCAGAGTTGTAGCGGTGCACATGGAAGGAGATCATCTGCTAAAAAAAAAACTACCGCCCAATTTCTCTGACGTCGGCGTGCTGCAAGGTACTCGAACACATTATTGCTCATTTTATTACCGATTTCCTTGAAAGTAATAACCTGTTGTCTTCAGCTCAACATGGCTTTCGAAAACAGTTATCAACGTGCACGTACCTCGTAACAACTGTCCATGATATCGCATTGACACTTGATTCGTCTGGTCAGGTAGATTTAATTTTTTTGGACTTTAGCAAGGCATTTGATCGTGTCCCTCATGTAAAACTTCTCCTGAAGCTCCAAAACCTTAATCTTCCATTTTCCATCATAAATTGGATAGATGCTTATCTTTCAAATCGTGCTTCAGTTCGTTAATGTGAGGGGACACACTTCTAACATATTACCAGTATCTTCGGGGATTCCTCAAGGAAGTGTACTAGGGCCGATTCTTTTCCTAGTATATATCAACGACTTAGTAGATATGGTTGATTCGAATATTATTATCCCATTGTTCGCTGACGACTGCGTTCTGTACAAGAAAGTAACCTGTCGACAAGATCAGGTTGACTTGGATTTCGCCTAACCTAACCTAACAAAAGTTAGTCAATGGTGCACCCGGTCATCAATGGCATTAAACCCCGATAAAACGGTCCTTCTACGCGTGACGAAGAAAAAACACCCATTCGCGTTTACTTACCGCGTTCAGTAAACACCAGTACATGAAGTAAATGAATATAAATACCTAGGAGTAACCATTACTAACACGCTTTCATGGTCCACGCATATAACAAACGTCTGTGCATCAGCTTCACGAAAACTTGGTTTTCTGAGACACAAGTTGAAAAAAGCACCTCCCGAATTGAAAATGCTCTCATATAAAACCTACATTTTACCAAAGCTAGAATATGCATCAGTGGTTTGGGACCCTTTCTATAAAAAAGATATTCAGAAAATTGAGATGGTTCAAAGACGGGCTGTACGTTTTATTTTTTCAAAGTTTCGATCAACAGATTCTCCTACCAATTTAATGAAGGAAAATAACATCCCTGTGCTTGAAAATCGCCGCGAAATCGCGCGCCTAAAATTTTTGCATTCCGTTTACAATAGCAAGCTAAATATACCTGCGCAGACGTACATACAGCCGTTCTTACAACGTGAATCCAGGCATCGTCATGTGCATAACCTGCTCCCATACACTGCTCGGACAAACATATTCAAATATTCTTTTTTTCCTCGAACAATTGTTCAGTGGAACAATTTGCCATCAGATGTCGTTTGTGCTGATGACTTCGAGAAAGCTTTGCTCGGTATGAACGTTGACTGAGCCCGAGCTTTTGTGTACTGCTTACACTATTTATTGTGCTGGTTTCAAAACAATTTACTTTTTGTTTAATCTGCAGGGATAACTGTCAGATTCTAATTATTGAATGTTGCTGTTAATCGAAGTGTTGTATATATATATATATATATATATATATATATATATATATATATTGTGTGTGTGTCTGTGCTAGACATTGGCTTTCGTTATTTTACTGTCCATTCCATTTCATCTCTTTTTTTTATTGATCGCCCATTGTATACTCTTGCATAATTAATTATTGCTTTTGATGTGTGCATATTTGACAAATTTGTTCCCCTCCCCACCTGCCTGGTCTTCAATGACCGCAGTATTTCCTAAATAAAATTAAAAAAATAATTTGAGAAACGCTTCAGCGTCGGGATTAACCCATTGCTAAACACCGGGGCCGCACGTTACAGCTTCGCTGGTTAACTATCTGTACGGACTGCTTGGGTGGTGTTTTTCATTAAGGTTAGGCACGCTATATGCTTATCCATGCCGTATATGCTGGTTGTATTGCTACGCTATTCAATCACCAAAGTTGCTTGTGCCAGGCCTTACGTTCTTGATCAAATTATAATGTTGATAATGACAGCCCACGACCAATTGTCATGAAACATATATACCATTCACAGCGCATGCCGTTTCACCGAAATTCGCTCAGCCTATTAAAGGTTAAAATTGCTAAACAATATCAGTGCTCCAACCTGAAAGTGATGTAATATTAATGCCGCAACTCTTTAAGGGCACAGTAGTGGCGCGTGTGCCGTGTCAACACAGGCCATACATGCCTAGTTAAAAGATTTAAGGGTGCCAGAAATTTAAGTGCACCCACGTATGTCGCGTCCGCGTTAGTCGGACTCGCGTATAGCTAGAACAGTGTTCAATAAGTTCAAGTGCAAAGCTATACTTTGCTATCGCAGTCATTGCTTCGCCCTTCGATCGAAACTGGCAATTCTTTTCATGCAGAGATTATGCTGCCATTTGCATAGCAGCTTCACGTCGTCATGGTAGTTCCAATGTTGAGCAGAGAAGTTCACTCTTTGGCCACCATGCCATTTTATCCAGGACTAGCTGCAACGCTAACAAATCTAATGATAATTGCGGCCTGCTCATTTTCCTGTAAGCAATGGCTGTTGCATTCGTGTTAGAAGCATCAGCTTGAATTGTATATTTGGACGATAAAAATTGATCGGAGATAACAAGATTTCAAGAGAGAAAAAGGAAATTAGTAGCATAACGCTCTTAAAGCAGACAGCACGATCTCTTAACAAGCAGTATTTTTGCAATGCACGCATTTTCATATTATCCGTCTGTTGCAGGTTATAATGTACAAGCACTGGCGACACCACTGCAACAGTCTCTATGAGGCACAAAACGCAGCAAAAATGACCTCGCACCTTTGGTGCGTCAGAGCACGCAAGTTAGCGCGCACACCTCCTATAGCTGCACATTGCCACTCTCGCACGAGTTCAAATCCTAGCCACGGTGGTTAACCAAGTATCGTTTGTCTGAGCGCTGGAGACGAGAGTGGCCATTAGCAGGTGGCCTGACAACAACGCCGCTACCATCGCCGTAACGAAAGGAGTGGACCAGCAGACGCAGCAAATTCAAGTTCGAGCGCTAAACTGCTGCCGTGGTACAAAATATATTTAAAAAAAAAACAAATAAAAAGTACGGCCGACGAGCATCATAACAACCACAATGCACAGTGATCCAACCGTCGGATAGTTTGTAGCAGCATTAGAAAAGCTAGTCATTTGGGCAATGCTGCAAAATATCATAAATAAGTGCGTGTGCACTGTGCTGATTACCTTAGTACGTGTGAAGCTGAACAAATATGTGAAGTTATTCCAGCATGATGCACGAAAACAGAAAGCGCGTGTTTCATCGATTTTGTTTTACTTAGTTTGTCGCTGCATGCAGGGAGAGCGAACCAGCGAATGCCCCTTTGCCGTCGTAAGGGTGGTGGCGCCATCTGTAGCCGTGAAGCCCCTCCATCTCATCATATTCTCTGGAATTCAATCGGCCAAACAACTTTTCGTCTTCATCATGGTCGTCAAATGATATTCATACGCATGAGTGCTGATGTAGATCCGTGAAAAAGAAGCAAGCTAGTTAGCGTTTATACAAAACATCCTGGAGCAGAAAACAGTTTGAACCCGACCGGTCGCCCCTCTTTAACATCGCCGGAAAACACATTCATTATGTGTCTTGTGACTCTATAAATACAATTTGACCGCATAAATGCAGTTTGCCTATTTAATTGCATTGTCTTGCGATCTCCAACAAAATAGGAAATGTATGGCTGTGTCCACAACCCAAAATCAAGCGCCCACAATGAGTGGCTTTTCCGGATAATAAGGATACTGTGTGGGAACATTAGCCAACTCGGCTCCCTGACAGAAACTGGGAGGGAAGAACTGCGCGAACACTCCGGGACCATATGCGAATGAATGGATTCAGTAGGTGTGCCTGCACTTGATAGGAACAAGTGCTGCTAAACAATATCGTGCGTTATTGGTACGGTAAAGTGTGGACCGGAGAAGTTAGCGTCTCAACGATTGAATGACTGGCTGCTTTGAATGAAGGCGAAAAAAACATGGTGGTAACTATAGTTATCTTTCTAATCTGAAGAGTTATTTCTGCTTATGAATAATCAGCAATATATAATGTAATTCTTTTGTTCGTATGAACTTTTGAGATAGCATACCCATCAAAATTATGTGCTACACCTGCATTGCCTGAACATAACGAACTGTGATATTCCAAATAATTTAAAGGCACCTCGTAGGTGAGGCGTGCTTCAACCGACAGGTTCCTTTTCCAAAAAACTTGCGGTATGTATTTGTGCCCAGTAGATGGTAATTGCGCACCAAAACTTCGAATATTACTTCAAAAATAGGGCTAGCTGACAAACAACGCTTAAGAGGGCGATATATATTTCAAGAATTGGTCATTTTAAAGCGTGCTTGTTGTTCCTCTGAGAATATTTTCATTTCATGTTAGTTTCACCATCGTTTAGGTCTTCATCGCCAAATACCAGTCCATACTGATCTATTAGCAAGTTATGTCTTACTTCGCACATATTGCCCACTGATATGCAGCAACAAAATTATACGATAAAACTTCGCTTTCTTTTGCGAAAGTGAGTGAAATGTCTTTAGTGCTACAGATGTTATTACCAACACTGACCAAAGCTTGAAAAAACTTGACATCTGCCATAAGATATAAAGCTTTTAGTCACTTACCACCATCGTAATGTCTTATTTCACCAGTGAACAATATTTCTCAATACAAGTATTTTCTTACTCTTTGCTAGGAAAGTGATGTACACTAGACAAAACATTTTTACATGAACACAAGACAGAAACAAATGCAAAGAAGCGAGTAACTTGGATGCCAATGGATGGCGTGTTTGCGCACTAAGGGTTAGGCCTCGTGGCTCAAAGGCTGTATTCAACATAAACAATGCACCGAACGTTTCTGGCTCTGCTAACTCTTGTTGGCTAAGTACTCAGTTGCTTTGAGTTTCTAATGCTGCTAGTGTAGACGTTTTATTTATAACAAATATAAGCTTTGTGCAAGTTTCACGCACTTTGAGGAATTCGACGTTCATAACCGGCCATTTAGTGTGAAGAAATACCCTCGGCTTCCACGAGGAAAAGTTTTAGAACTTACACATAACAAACAATCATGGAACACCATTTTATGTCTCTTTTAAATACGGCTTACGCCTCTTTGAGTAAAAAGAAAAGAACAAAACAAGCCTAAAGAATCTTTACCTATCGCCGTCAAGCCACTATCATGCATAAAAAAGTGCTACCTTTGTATCAGAGCAAATTGTTTGTGTATGAGGCTTCATATTTTAGTTGCCCAATCTCTTTTTTCAGAGCTGCATCATCTTTTATTATAATAATGCATTCACACCGCCTCAGCGACAGGCTATGCCAACTTAATTTTCTTCTAAGGGCGCTACCTTCCGACAAGGCCAGCTGTTTTCTTATTTGTTTCTTGTGTTTTTACTTAGGCCACAGACGGCTCATCAGCCTTATTTCAACAAAATACATAATTTGGCGATACGAAGTTTCGTGATGTCTCCCGATGCAATTCAGTGTGAACATAAACCATAATGATCTGTCAGCTCTGACGTTTTTACCCACTCAATATTACCTGGAAATGACATATTCTGTAATGATAGAGCGAATGTTTTTCTTTTTCAAGTGTATTACACGCGGAGTAATGGAGTCAGTTGCGGATAGTAACTTTGGCGAGAGAGCCATTGTGTTGGTGGGACGGTGGTAGAATTATCCTTGAGATTTTCTCCTTATACCAATTTTCATTATCTTTCCCATTTTGAAAATTGTAGGTAATTTGCAAATATCACTAGAGTAATTTGCTCGCAGAATGTGATTAGCTTCCGTCTGTTTTCCAGATTTTACACAGATAGAATTTCAGAATATGAAAAACAGTTTGCTATCGTTCAGGAAAAACAATACGTCACCATCGTACTTCCACTTTTTACATTCAAAGTTGAGGTGCAACAAGAGGTGAGATAACTACAGATACGAGGCGTCGGAAGCTTACCCTTTCACCTCTGGGAAGAAAAAGGTGCCCTGAAAGTGGTGCCCCGAAGCGATCCCTTGGAAACTGTAGAAATTCCTCTTGGGCAAGGATTGCAGTCCAGTCTTTGCTTATCCTCCAAGAAATCACAAGAGGAAGCTCACGGTTAGGGTAAGTCACGTCGGTATCTTTCGGTAGGTGATACCAAAACTTCATCCAAAGTTCACTGAACTCGATCGATGCATTTATCCCAAGTAGCACAGCCTGCGTTGCGGACCCTCAAGTTGAAAACGCAGGCGCGAAACGGAGGGCCTGGGAGGGAGCCACACAGCAGCTCTAATTCCCCTGGACGTCACCTTGTGGATGAACAGTGAAAAGTTCTGTTGTGCTAACACTCTTCAGTTGATTTAAGTGCCTGACGGCAGAAAAAAAAAAAACACAGAAAGGGGTAGGGGTTAAAGAGGAACTCAAGCTAAGAAAAAGAGACAGAGTCTAGCAGTGCGCCTTTCGAGGCGCGCTTCGCAAGACAGTCGAATGAACACTGGGCGTCCGGGCACGGAATTCGCGGCCGCCGCTTCTCTTCTCTCCTCTCAGCGCCGTTTCTCGACTCGCCACCGCCGCCGCCTCAACCGCCGCTCGTCGTCGCACAGCATCCGGAGCGAAGCGCGGGTCTGGGCGCCGCGCGGCTCCGGCTGGTGCCACCAGCGACACCATCGGCCGCCGAGCGCCCCCCTACAACTTTCGCCGATGCCGATGCCGCCGAACGGTGGCTGCTGCTGCCGCCGGGGTCGACGGAGGGGTGCTTTCTCCCCCACTCCTACGCTTCCCGGCGTTTCGTTCAGTCTTTTTCTTTTTTTCTCTGGCCTCTGGCGGGAGCCGAGGGTGAGGAGGGCGTCTTCTTTTCGTCTCCTCTTCCTGGCTCTTGCCTTTACGTGCCCGATTTCCCCCCTTCTTCATCCTAAGCAACCCTCTTTGTTTTCTTCCCTACTTCCCCCCCCCCCGTTTTTCCCTTCGTCTCCCCCGCCAGATTCCCCACAACCTCTCTCCATCTCAGTCCTTCCCTAACTTCCCCCATTTTCCCTTTCATACCCCCAGCGTTCCCCATATCCCTTCCCCGACATGTTGCCTCGTATAGCGATTCCTTCTCCTCCATTTTGGCTTCCCGTACCCTACCTCTCCTCGCTCTCTCCTCGCTCTCCTCTTCCCTTCGAATGGCCTGAGCAACCCGGCGTTCCTTCTGCTTGGTACTCTTTAGTGCACCCACACCATTTCGGTTCCCTTTCTGTCCCCAGCGCACCGATTCTGCTGAGTCTCGTTTTCATTTCATCGTGTCCACCTTTGTCTGGAACGTTCTCCATTTCTTTTTTTCATTCTTTAACTGTGCTTCCCGTCTCCGCTACATTCAATTTGAACCTGTTTTCATGGCTATCCGTTTCTCCCAGTGTGACAAAAATAGAAAGAAGGCTGACTTGGGAGGAGGGATGACTTGGCACCCCTTTCTTTTCCAGTCGTCTCGTGGACTGTTCCGGCTCGCTATTCTGGTGGTGGTGGTGATCCCGGTCTTTTCCCTGTTTTTCTTGTCTTCTGGTTCCGTGTCTTGGCCATTTCCGAAGCCTTCTTCCTTGTTGGTGGCCATCGCTCTCCCCTTGTGAAGCGCTTTCACTTCCACTGTTTCGTCCTCTTCTTCATCATTGCCACAGTTCCTAACGTAATTCTTCTTGCTTGCTGTTTTCCTTTACTTTTTTATCGTCGCATGGGCGGTCTTATTGTCAACCGGCTTCGATGCTGTCCTCTTAGCGTCCACACTTCACTTTCCGCCTAACCCGGTCCTTCAGCGTTGTCGTTGATCGTGTAATTTATTTTGTCAGATATTTTTCGCTCTGTAACTACTTTTGTCGTATAATAAACCAGTCTGTGGCTCATTACACCCTTCTAACATGAACATGTCTCTGAATTTGCGCTGGATCCGTCTGACACTGTATTCGTTGCAGTGAAAACCTCCTGGAAAATACGAGCTTATGAGAATTGTAATGATATTGAGAAAGAAGAATACGCTCTTGACGTTACCAAAGCGTAAAAGTAACACAAAGGAAAGCACAGACAGACAATACCATCAATAATACGCCGTTGTTATTTAGCAGAGTAGAAAACTTACATTTCCCCATAATGAATATGTTGAACGCATGTGAAGGAACACGAATAAGCCTACACACAGAGAGCCACAGAAGGGTCTCTAATTTTATAGAATAAAATACAAACACATCACAAAAAGATCAACACGAGACATAAGTCGCAACGGATATTTTGCCAGTCAATGTATTTTCTGCTCGAAAAGTACTTTCTGTGGTTCAGCAACTACACCGAGGGCATACGCTGCGGCGCCACAACGAAACATTCCTTCATTTTGTTTCGTGCGCGCTCAACACACTAAATTATGAAGATCACCAACTGGCCCAAAGCCGAAAAGTAGTACCTTTGCTCAGACACACAAAAGATAAGCGCTCCGTCTTGTTTCTAAAGTTAGGTATGGTTTCCAAATTCTGACATTTGGTGTTGAAGTAGTAAGTAGAAAACTGGCATCTGTTCATGAAGTCGTCCGCTGTGTGGGCTGTGGGCAGCATTGTGTGCGCAGAGAATAACTTCTTACAGCGATGCTGTCTATGGCTAGGGATCAGTGCATTTTTGTGTCCGTCAACAATACTGCGAGTGCCATTACTCAGCTCCCGCCTAGCTGCATTCTGTGCAAAAGCCTATACGTCTCATCTTTTGGATATGCATTTTCAGTAGACTAGTTATCAATAGGCACAATTTTCAAGGTCAGTAGACTATCAGGTAGTTAATAAGGTTTGCTCAAAGATTAGCCGCTGTGAGACCCGCGTCGGCCATGTGTACGCTCACACCGCCTTCTCTTTGTCGTCGTTCCAAGCGCTTGCGTGCCTAGTTTCCTTTGGATTTTCCCGTGTGGCGGTCGCTTCACGCGTGTATAGTTTCCTCTGGCTCCCCGAGGTGGCGGTAGTCATCCACGCGAACGTATGCCGACAATCAAGACCGCCGATCAAAATAAAGGTGTGTGTGCGTGTCTTTCTTCGGGACGACCGCCATCACCGCTCAAGAAAAATAAAATTTGCTCATACCTTTGATCTAGGTTCTGAGTCACCTCTATGTCATGTGCTAAACTGCTTCGCTTGTAATCCACCTTCACAGCAGTGGAATGACGCGTGATTTTTTTTGTAAACGCCACTCCAGTGAACCCCGAAAGGTATTCATGAAATAAAGTTTATTATATTTCTTTCTCTCAAATCTGCAGAGACCTGGCAAGTATGCTAGGCGCTTCCTTAAGGAATATATTGGAAATGGCGTTAATATTGCATGTCACGTCGATCACCCACGGCCCCGCCCCGTAGAACTATACGAAATGCAAACTCTCCCGTCAATGAAAGCAACAGTAACGCTCACAATTATGATCACACATTCACACCAGCCGCCAGTTTTCTTAATAGTAAATGCTTCTCTCCTTCACCAATCCTAATTCTTCCTGTTTATTTCAGGTGATTCCACAGAACAAATTAATCTATCCAAATTCAGGGGAAACGACAGCGTGATCTGACGGTTTTTGCTTTCAATGCATTAACATTAGGAGTCTCAAAGTGGAAAAAAAGTGTATGCGTTTGGTGTGTGGGAAGATGGTCACAAGGTAGAGGTATGTACAGGGTGTCCCAACTATCATGCACCAAGATTTAAAAATATGCAAATACCACCAACTGGACAGAACCAAGGTAATGGTTTGCAGTCGCCTAGAGATGCTGAGATAATTTTTAGCATTCCGCCTAATTAACTAATTAGTCCTAATTAACTAATCAACTTCTTCAATATTATAATTAGATCAAAAGTGTCAATGATAAAATTGCAGAGCAACATGAAAAACTCCCGATGCAGCTTTCTGATTCTCAATACATGTTACATAAAAGTGTTTTTCCGAACGTGAAAGAAGCCCGCGAAAACTCCCAAAATTGCCGCGCCACTGGGCGCCCGAGGCACTTTGCCTGTATTCGCGGGCTTCTTTCACGAATGGCTCATATCCTCTTAAGCAATGGCTCATACCCCCGTAAACGCGGCTTCCCCATCAGGATGACAAAAGTGAAATTCTACGCTACAATGATGAGCGGGAACGGAGCCAGCTGTGGAAGACGACTACGTTCGAGCCATTGCTCACGATGATAGTTAATTGTCATAATGATGAGACAGACCTGACAGTTCATTGGCCCTTTCCTTAACTAGACTTATGCTCCTATTTCATATCTATCCTATAGAGCCCTTAAATTGAGTCATTACCTCCTTTTAGATGGGTTTTTATTATTATCACGGTTTCGGAGGCACCTAAACTTCCGGTTGCCTGAAGCCGACTTCCGGTGTGCTGCTTGAGAAACTGTCTGTAGGTGCTAGCGCCATAAAACCCACAAAGTGGCAAAGAATCGAGAATTCTTCTTCTTATCTCTGGGGTTTTACGTGCCAAAACCAGTTCTGATTATGAGGCACGCCATAGTGGAGGGCTCCGGAATAATTTTGACCACCTGGGGTTCTTTAACGTGCAATACAACGCAAGCACACGGGCGTTTTTGCATTTCGCTTCCATCTAAATGCGGCAAAGAATTCAGAAGTAATTATTAATGAGTGCCAGTATGGTTATGATAATAACGGTAATGATAGCTGAATACGATTATGACTCATTAATGAGCATGTCTCCGCAAAAATTACAATGACTCAGCGAAATAATATTAACACTCAAAAACCAATGAAATGGCTTCGGACTTGGGTACTAAGTGAAGGAAACACTAAAGGCAGGCAGCAGAAGTCATAATCATTACTATGACTCAGCAAAAATAACAATGACTGCGCAAAAAAAGATTAATACTCAAAAACCAAAGAATGGGTTCGGATGTGGTACTATGGGAAGGAAAAGGCTGAAGGTTAATGGTCGAAGTCATAGTCATGACCATAACTATGACTCAACTGAATTAAGAGCCAATCAAGGGATTATGGAGTGGGGAGTGACTTGCAAATAAATATGCGAGATTTTACGGTGCAAGTGAGAGTGGTTTAGTAACAAAAAAGGGCTAAGTCACCCTTCAAGTATGGTAAATCATAAGAAGAGTGATTTGCAAAAAAACATGACTTGCAATATTGACTGCAAAATATGGTAATATGGTTTCATAGCGACCATGACTCAGCAAAAAAAGTGTTGAGTCACGGTCGGAGTTTGGCGAAACAAGGATGAGTTGCAAAGATGTGGAAAAAATGTGCATAAAGAAAATAAAGGAAAAGTCAAAAGAAATTTCACACAGCGTAAAAAATCACCGCATATCCACGACGTGAATGATGATCAGTGGGCGAAGCACCAGGGGATCATTCGGGTGAACCAGAGCTATGGACTGGTGAGAAAGAGAGCGCGCGTCGGGAACGAATGCTCTTGCGCACCGCAGCGCCCCTAGCTACGGACGAGAGAGAGAGCGCGCGTAGTGAACGAACACGGTGTGAACGAACGCCCGTGTGCACCGCAGCGCCCCTAGCTACGGACGAGAAAGAGAGAAAGCGCGCGCGTCGGGAACGAGAGAGAAACATAAAGAGAAACGAACGTCCTTGTGCACCGCAGCGCCCTTGCTACGGACGAGAGAGAGAGCACGCGCGTCGGGAACGATATAGAAAGAGAAATAGAGCACAGCTGCGCCTCTAGCGGGAGCGGCGAGTACTAGCGTGGCTACGACGGCGCGACGAGGGACAAGGCTCGACCCTAACCCTTTATTCCCTGGCGTCCTATAAAAAGGACACGAAGGGAAATTGTTCTTAATCGTTACGCAAATGGTTAGCAAACTCAAAAAAGAATTTGAGCTATTCACCATACACCTCCGCCAGCATAGGTGACAGTTTCTTCATCCTTGTCTTCCTGAGAAAGCCCTAGTGGTGAAATCAAAATGGCGGAAGGCAAGAAACATGACTGCAGCAGTATCCCTGTCTTTTGATAATATTTTACTCAATACCTATTGTCTCGGTAGCGATCATAATTTTGTGTGTTACTGATATGCTTCGGGGTGTATTTATATAGGGAAGTTTTGCATCTTATTTGCGCATAGCCCACAGCACGCCATGATCTGCGTGTCCTAAATATAGGACACCAGGGCTCAATGGTTGCCAAGGGCCCTGAATAAGTTGAATGTACAGTGAGGACGCTGTTGCTTGTAACAGCTTCCGATTTTTTGTGTTATCATTCCCGAGGTGGTAAGTCAGCCTGATCTTCTGTATTCAGTGGAAAGGGGACTCCTATAGTAATAAGTATGTGTATCAAGGACCCAAATATCTTTGCTGCACTATAGGAAGTGTGCGTGTTGGAGGTAGAAGACGATGACGATGAAAAGCAGGATATACAGTTTGCCTTTGCAGGCTAGGGGAGCAGTAATTGCTGCACAGTAGACGAAGAATTCGCCATCTTTGGCTAAAATACATCCGACAAAGTGACTATCAAGTAAATGGAGGCCATTCAAGTGCAAAGACGAAGGAAGTGTGTGTGTTGGAGGTAGAAGACGACGACGATGAAAAACAGGATACACATTTCCGGAACCGAGGGGTCGCGGCCGAGTGCCAGAACAAGAGGACCAGCGCAGCAGGCTTTTATAACAGACTAGCACGTGCCATGCTCACGCATCGATCACGCGCCGCCCAACTTTATTTCCGTCGTCTTTCGCCGCTGGCACCAAGGCGCCGGCCGGCAGCACCGACCTTAGCGTCCCCGAGTTGCGGCGTCGGTGGGCGCTACACACAGTTTGCTTTTGCAGGCTTAGCGAACAGTAATTGCGGCACAACAGACGTAGAATTCGCCATATATGACGAAAAAACATCCGACAAAACGACTATCAAGTAGAAGGTGGCCATTCAAGCGCAATGATGAAGGAATTTTGCGTGTCGGAGGTAGAAGATGATGACGATGAAAATCAGGATATACAGTTTGCTTTTGCAGGCTTGTGGAGCAGTAATTGTTGTACGGCAGACGAATAATTGGCCATCTATGACGAAAATATGTCCGACAAAGCGACTATCAAAGATAGAGGCCATTGAAGTGCAATGGTGAGCCGTGTATAACCAGCGCGAAGAACATTTTTGAGGCGTCTGCTGCAAAAGAACCACTGTCAAATCACCATCATCCAAGTTTTTATACATTTAAATGTGTGATACAGCTGAGAATAATATGCAACTTCGAAATATTTCATATTGTTCTTTACAACCACTAAGCCTTGGTGTCTATATATTAGGACATGACGCCAGATTTTATGCTGATGTGGTACTCCGAATAAACTAAATATTTTTGTGTTTCTTAGGCCGTAGTAAATCAATACAAAACGACTAAAAAGTTCTCTGCGCGTTTTAAAAAATTCAGGGCTGAAAGGGCTAAGGAGCTTCGCCGCTAGAAGTGCTCGTCGTCTCATTGAGTTAGCGGCGCTCGGGCTTTTGCCTTTAAGTCGTCTTTGTTGTAGCACTGTAACATTGGTGCATGATAGTTGGGACACCGTGTCCTGCCTACTTGAAGAGGCAGGACATGTGCCCAATGAGCTCCTGAACAACAACACATCGCGATGCGGTGAACGCGGTTTAAGCCGGGACCTCAAAGAGGTGTTTCGTAATGCTAACGCATTTATTTTGCATTAACCTCTAAATCGCTAATGAAATTTTTGATCCCACAGCAACGACCCGGAAGCTCGATGTCGTTTTAGCCATCGCGTTTCGCCGCCGCCGTGGTGCCACTGACAATGCACGGCTCGTGCGCGGCGAATTAGACGGGTTTCGGAGACTCGGCTAAAAACAGATACACCTTAGAATATGAAGTGCAAGGAAGTGTGAAGCTACAAACACGAAAGTCACGAAAATTATGTAATAAGCAACATTCGCCTGCTAGCTAAACAATCACTGCACCACTGTTTTCTCTAGTGATTATTTTCTTTTCTATTCTCTACTGATAGCCGTGCCGGGCCCTTCCCGGGCACGGCTATCATCCTCTTTTGGTTCATCACTTGCGTGACGTCCGACAGACAGCGAATGGTCGACTAAGAACAGCTTCGCTTTTAAAAAAAATACCCGCATATCCACGACGTGAATGATGATGAGTGGGCGAAGCACTGGGGAATCATTCGGGTAAACCAGAGCTACGGACGAGAGAGAAAGCGAGCGCGCGTCGGGAACGAACGCCCTTGTGCACCGCAGCGCCTCTAGCTACGGACGAGAGAGAGAGAGCGCGTCGGGAACGAGAGAGAAAGAGAAAGAGAAACACCGCATATCCACGAAGTGAATGATGATGAGTAGGCGAAGCACCGGGGGATCATTCGGGCAAAACGCCGGAAGCGTTCTCCGGAAGCCGGAAGCTGGCTTCCGGTTCCGCTTCCGGAGCTACGGACTACGAGGGACAAGGCTTGGCCCTAAGGTGCTTCGCTCCTAAAAGGTACGTCCTGCTGGGTTAGGCCGGCTGCAATAGGAGCGAACAGCCGAGACGGAATTCCTTTCGCGGCCGCTTGTCTGGCCCAAACAGCGCTGCTTGCGGGGGACGGGACGCGTCGGCGTCAATGGGCAACGGCGTTCCTAGCGCGTTCATCGCGCTTTTTCTACGACGTTCCCAGACAAGAGTCCTTGACCAAAGCTCCATATCTACAACCAACGCTAACGCGAACTTATCTCGCATCTTACTCCTCTGTTGACCTACTTCTTTCCTACACGTCAACCCCCCTCCTCGTTCGGCTTTTCATCTGCACCCTCTCACAGCATTCTCACAGGAGGAAGGGGTCACTCCAACCCCTTCCGTCTGTTTAGCTGCTCTTTTCCTCTCGTCTCCCGCTAGGTCACGTGGCCCCTCTTTAGTGAAGTCCGACAACGACGGCACAGGGTCCGCATAAACAGCTTCGCTGTAAAAGAGCGGCGTAATGAATGCAAACGACGCAGCAATGACGGTGCGTCGAGCAGACGACAGCTACTCTGCTCGTGAGCTTGCCTCAGCGAATGGGCGCTGCCGAAACAGCCGGATTAGAAGAACTTTCTGTGGGCCTAGCTGGTGCATACTTGACAAATTTTTTAAAGTGCGAACAAGAGACAGGGCACAAAAGGAGGATCAAACACAGGACAGTCGCTTGGACAGGTGCAGGGAGCTCAAGCACAGGACAAGCCCAGGATAAGCACCTGTCCCGTGTTTGACCTACCTTTTGTGTCTTGTCTCTTGTTTGCGCTTTAAAAAGTTTATCACGAAACAGCCGGAGTAAACGTTTATTGACCGGAGCTGAAGGATAAAACGATGGCAGTGCCGCGGCAATGTCAACGTTTTTTGCATCGCCCTCGGCGCTTGCTAAGGCGTCCGCTGGACCCACTCGCCCATTCTAGCACACTCTACTATCGCCATAGAGAAACAAAGTCAGCAAGAGCGCACACTCTCATAGAGCCCAGCGGACGAATCGATTGTAGCCCACCAAGCGAATGGTGTGAACACCTGAACCACACTTCCGATTTCGTTTTTATGCACGCGCATTTCGAACGCTAGCTGATTGGCGCGAAATTTGTTTTTGCTTTACTTCTCAACCACGCGCTGTCTTGGTGCGGAATCTTTACAAGCCTTCATCGAAGCTATCCTCTGTGCAAGGTGGAAATTCATAAAGTAGACGAAGACGCCTCGTGAAATGAGGAAATGTTTATTGTGCTCTGTAAAAGTTCTTGGTTCGGACTTTTCTTGCGTTATTCTATTGTTGGGGCGCCAGGTATACAGTAGTAGTTCCCGTATGAAGCTCCGCCGGACGGCATCAGCTGAAAAAATTACAAGCCTACGTCATTTTGATATTTAAATCTCATAGGAAAACTGCGTGTAGGGGCGAAACGTACGTAAGTGGTGAATGGGAGACATTACGATCCGTTTTTACAAACAGAATAGAAAACACGTCACCTCATGCATCCCAAACAATACTATACATAAAATATGATGGAGACATCTGATTTCCAAGCATTTCCCATTTCCCGGGCCTTATTTCCAGCTCTTTAAAAGTACAAATACAAGGCGACTAAGCATTGTTAACACAACTCAGCCTCAGCCGATGCGATGGTACGCCAAGTATATAGAGGTGGCCACAACACAGGCTCGCATCCAGACGCTTGCAGAATGCCTTCTACACGCAGTCAAGGCATCAGTGGGTACAAAGCATGTCTTCAGTCATTCAGAAGGCGGCATTTTTCACGTACAAGTTACTGTTTTTTCAGCTCCTCGGCGTTGTCTTTTGCGCGGTCGGCCGTCGCATGCAACACACTCCCGTGCTATGACTCCTGGTGATCGCTCGACGTTTTCAACATGCCTCAGTACCGAAAGAAGTTAAATGTTGTTTGGGCAGGGGCTTAAGAAGTGCCACAATTAAATCCCAGTAATATTCTGTCCCCGCCAAATTAATTGCGTCACAAAGCCCTGTGCGGCCAGCATGCCCAAAAACCCACAAAAGTACCGAAATAAGTTACAATAATGTTGAGGGTCAGAAAGCGTTACAAACATGTCCCAGCAAGATTCGGTACACGCCAAACCAACTGGGCCACAACGGCCGGGCTGTTTTTTGATAACTGCGTCACAACACCCGGTGCACCCAGAAAATCAAATACGGTGATAGACATAAGTGCATGCTAACGGAACAGTCTTTTAAAGAGGACAATAAAAAGTTGTCGCAGTTTCACCCGAAAGGCGAAGCATCAATTGCGATAGCAAATTTGTAGAGAGCTATACGGAGTAAGGATAGTAGTTTTATCAGCTGTACAAACTTGGACATGCAGCAGCACCGGCAACGCGCAGAACTGTTGTCGACGCCGTCGGCGTTTTGCCTGCGTTCGCACAAAACGCGCGCGGCGTTGGTGACTGTTGCCGGAGCCTCTGGGGGTGGCTCGGAGGTTTTCGACGAGATCAGAACGGGACACTTGTCGAGCAGCGTCGGAAGTCTTTACCACCTTCTCGGCTCACAACGTTTTATATAAATAGGCATTTTGTGCCACAGCTAAACGTCGCCTCCCTTTCCTCCTCCCCCCCTCCTCCACGGCGTCTCGCGCGTCGGAAGAAGGCGCGTTTGCTCTACATATATGGTGATTGTAAAGGAGGAAAGAGACGCCTGCTTCTGCAGCCCTTAAGGGAGCACGGCGCAGAACGCGCGTTTGTTCTCCGCTGTGCGTTCATTCCCCGTAAAAGCGCGCGCCCCTCGCGCTCTTTCACTCGCACATACAGCGTTCGCCGCGCGGCGCCGATTTCAGCTCCATTGACGTCATACGGAACCTCACGGCTACGGCGACGGCGACGCCGACGGCAGAAATCTGCTTTTGAGTGTCCATATAATTGCTATCGCAATAAAAAACAGCCCCAAAGCATGAAAACGATAGACGAAAAACAAGATCCCCGAAGTGGTGCCAGAGTATTGCTGGCTGAGAAGATTGAGCGCCGTACTGAAGCGCTAACGCCTCGTCATATGGCACATTGTGCAGAATGAAAGGTGCGCAAATTGCGGGAAAAGCTAAACTCGGCACGCTTTTTTGAATGCGTTGCGACTAAATGTATGTGGAGAGCGCACCTTTGGAATTGGAGCCTCATCCCGATGGCAAAGGAACAATGGCATATTCGCCCAGCTGGTACTAGTGGTAACAATCTATGTGATCTGTAGGCGCCGGTACCAGGATGAAGCCCAACGACAGCCACAGCGTCCAGTGTTCCCGGCTGTACATGGTATTTGCCAAATTATCTTCGCTTACTTAATATACGAACTCGAAGGTACTGGTGCTGATGCCTTTTTGAAGGCACTGGCACACATATTTTATACTTATGCGAGCAGGAAACTCGTTGAAGAAAAACGGCAGGAAATTCTAAGAATACACCGCTGGTGAAAGACGTGAGGAGCGCGCCCATAACAGGAGCACCCAATCAGGAGCGGGTGCGCGCCGGGTGAAGCACAAGGGAAGACAGGGCCTCGGGCGCGTTGCGTCGGTTTCCTTTTCAGTGCACGCTCGGCAAACGGATGGGAAGGCCACGCGTTGTTCGGTCGGCGGCGGAACAGGCCCCTTTCGACGAGGAACGCTGTCAACATCGCCGGGAGCGGGCTCGCGCTTGCCGTGCGGATCCTGTGTTCAACGCAGCCTGAGCCCAGGTTTGATTACAGCGGTAGGCAGCGGATCCCGTGTTAAATGTCCGTCTTACCAATGCCAAGCGTCAACGAAAGGCAGTGTACCCGGTGGCCAAAGAACGCGGCAGCCTATTTTGGGGGTACGACAAGTTTCGCGTTCTCCCTGTTCCTGGTAGGGGATGGGTTGCTAATTTTTAACAGGGAAGCTGTTTGAGCCATTCGTAATTTGTGATTCGTATCAAGAAACTGTCATCATCAGCAATGAAGAAATACATATAAAAAATAAACTTTCTTGCCGAGGTGGGATTCGAGCCCGCGTACCCACGGTCCCAAGGCGAGCGTCGTAACCACTAGGCTATACAGACTAGCCTATACAGCCTAGTGGTTGCAGCGAAATGCATGTTCGCATAAATGCAGATTATGCGAACCGTATGACTGCGTTCGAACGTCGTCGTCTTCGTCCACAGCTGATGCGTTCGCATGCGCTCGTGCCAATTCTCTGTGAGGTGAAGAGGTTTTGCGCGCTGTGTTCGGGAGAGAGATAAAGAAAATCAGAGAGAGTGAGAGAGGCGCACCCACGGAGCGAGTCTGCTGGAATGGGTTGTCGGCATTGCAATGAGGTGGAACGCGGTTTCAGCATTGGAACTCAGGCGGAGCCAAGGCCGAACCTAGCTACTACCAAGTTCAAACTAGCTACAACCAAGAGACGCAATCAATCGGCCAGCTTCGCTGTGTCTTGAGCTTTACGGAGCCTAGTGCAAGCTATCACGTTTTGTTTCTTCCTTTTTTCGACATTGGCCAAGTATGTACTATTGTGTTTTTAACAGCGAAGCTGTTTAAGCCAGCCGTACTTTGGGGTGTGTGCCAAGAAACTTCTGCGCCATAGCCATGGCAACCCTGAAGAAAAGGAGGAGACCGCATGCATTTGCACGCGGTCTCCTCCTCGCCAGCTCCCTACCTTCCCGACCACCGCCTCTCGTCTCTCCGCGGCGCGCTGAGCCAGCAGAAAAGAAAAGCACCGCATATCCACGAAGGGAATGATGATGAGTGGGCGAAGCACCGGGGGATCATTCGGGTAAACCACAGCTGCGGACGAGAGAGAAAGAGAACGCGCATCGGGAACGAACGTCCTTGTGCAATCCAGCGCCCCTAGCTACGGACGAGAAAGAGAGCGCGCGTCGGGAACGAACGCCGTTGTGCACCGCAGCGCCCCTAGCTACGGACGAGAGAGAAAAACGCCGGAAGCGTTCTCCGGAAGCCGGAAGCTGGCTTCCGGAACCGGAAGTGGAACCGGAAGCGGAACCGAAAGTCGAACCGGAAGCGGAAGTGGAAACGAAAGCGGAAGTCGGCTTCCGGTTCCGGCTTCCGGAAGCCGGAGCTTGGCGTACATATACCATATATATATATATATATATATATATATATATATATATATGTATACTATATGCGTATACATACATACATAGTGGTCTCCATGCCAACCAGAGCTACGGACTACGAGGGACAAGGCTGAACCCTAAGGTGCTTCGCCCCTAAAATGTGGAAGCTTGCACTAGGCCGCGCAAAGCTCAAGACAGCGAAGCTGGCCGATTGATCTCGAGCGGCTAGTTTCCAACGCTTTCGGCGTCCGCCAGCAGCAGCGTTCTTGGCACTGTGCCAACCTTGGTTAGCCTGCTTGCGTTTTTGGCATGCCAGGAACGCTGTCGCGCGTAGACACCGACGCGTCCAGCGCTAGTCACGCGAAATGTCGCCGACGTGTTCGGCGTCGGCAAGCGACAGCGTTCTAGGCACTCTACCAAACTTGGTTAGCCTGCCTGCGTTTGTGGCATGCCAGGAGCGCTGTCGCTCGTAGGCGGCGACGCGTCCAGCGCTAGTCACGCGAAATGTCGCAAAAGAGAAGGTACCTCCGAAAATGATCGCTCGAGAATACCTTCCTACATGTGTAGTTAAGTTAAACCAAGTTAAGACCTAGCAGCAACCAAGTTAATACGTAACAGTAGCAGCCAGTAAGCTTCGCTGTGCCTAAGCTTTGCGCGACCTAGTGAAAAGTTGCCTGATTTTTTAAATATATGTAGCTTGCTGCATAAACATGAAGCCAAGTCCTGCAAAGCATCAGTTCTAGTGCTCAATTTGCATCTAGAATTTGTATAATATCATTATAATTATCATCAGCCGACTTATATGTCGACTGCAGAACGAAGGCCTCTACCAGCGATCTCAAATTATCCCTGTCTTGCGCTGATTCCAACTTGCGCCAGTAAATGTATTAATTTCATTAAGCCACCTAATTTTCTACCGTCCTCGAGTGCGGTTCCCTTCCCTTGGCACCTATTCTATAACACTGATAGTCCACCGGTTATCTGCTCTACGCATTACATGGCCTGCCCAGCTCTATTTTTACAACGGAGCTGTTATACACTCGTTTCCAACGGATCGCTGCGTGCGTAGACTGAGCGCGTAGACTAAAAACTATCATCATCAACAACGGCTCGAGCGTCATCTTCTTTCACAGCTGGCCTGTTGGCGCCCCTCGTCACAACCGCGCGAACGCACTCGTGCAACTGCTCGCACGTTCGTCATCTTCTTCCTCATTTGGCTGCGTTGCGCAAAAAACTGAAATTAGCCAATGGGTGTATCTCTTTGGCTGGTGATGTCACGCACTGCATAGGCACGTTATGTCAGTTGCGTTCCGGTCGTGTTATGGGTAGGCTGCTCATTGAGCAGACCGAGGAAGAACAGCATGCCTACGAAGAACGAGGGCGCTAGCAGAAGCATTAACGGGCGCGCAGGTGGCGGGAGGCTGCTAACGCCGAGTCCATGTCCATCGTAATTGTGGGTTATTTCAACGTAGATCTGTCTCGGCCAGACGAAATTGGTTCTTGGCGTTTCTGTTGGAAAGACTCAGCTTTCAGTTCTATACAAACATCGGTGGGTCTACCACACGTCATCGGTCCTGCAGAGATTTGACGTTTGCGAAGAACCTTTCGAGCGTCGTTACAGAACCCATGGCCGTCTACCATTGCGACAACAAAGCTATAGTCACCTTAGTGACAAAATAATAAAGACGGGGGAAAATTACAATTCATGCGGTATGTGTCTTTATTTAAATCAATATATTTTATCTCCATATATACAGCCCCGCTGATCATCCCCCTTCACAGAGTGGAATGACACTGAATTCTTTAACAGCGAAGCTGCTCTAGCTAACCGTAAAACGTGGCACCTGCTGTCGCAAAACCTCGCCGAGCTATGACGTCACTGCGTGCCTATCGGAGCGGCATGTGCCTCGCTTCCTCTCCGTGCCGTGCACATGTTGCCTTGACATGGGACGTCAAAGAGAGGGAAGGAGAGAATGTGCGTGGCGCGTGCAATGCTCGGGAGAGAGAAAGGAAAAATAATTACTCCATCTCCCGCTAAAGGGAACCATGTGTGGATGCGAAGCTGCGGGGAGATGGTTAGCTTGATCCACCACTCGACGTTTGCGTTGTGATTCGGCCTCGCGTTGCCGCGCCGCCTCGGGATCCACCGCTCGATGCTTTGATTCGGCTTCCCGAGCCCGGAGTTCAGGGTCCGCTTGCCGCCATTCACGTTTCCTTTCGGCTTCGCGAGCCCAAAGTTCTGAATCGCCACGTCACCGCTCCCGTTTTGCGGCAGCGGCCCGAGCGCTCATCGCGGCGCTGCACAGGAGAGAGAATGAGGTGCGCGCGCTCCGTCATTTTCATACAGCGGAACTACCATGGCGCCCCCAGCGGAGTATGCAGCTGTCGCACCACCTGTCGTGCGCGCCGCTCCGTAGAGTAGAGGATTCCTAGAAGAGAGAAAGGGGGAGCGTAGGAGAGGAGAGAGGAGAGAGGGGATGTGCATGCGCTGTGGGGGTGTCGGACGCGGACGCCGCTCCGTAGAGTAGAGGATTCTTAGAGGAGAAAAAGGGGGAGCGTGGGAGAGGAGAGAGAGTGGGAGGGAACGCGCATGCGCTGTGGGGGTGTGGGACGCCGCGGGACGGAAGGAGCGACGGACAAAGCCCCCGCCATAAGCTGCTTCGCATCTAAAATTAGAGAGAAATACAGAAAGTAGTTGCAGCCGCACCAATAAGGCAGCGCGCAGAGCTGTTGTCGACGCTGCCTACGTTGCCTAGCCGCGCATGCGCCGAAGCAGTAGCGATGACCTCACCTCGCGTTGCCTAGTAACCGCCGCGCAGGTGCGCGCTCGCTTCGCCCGACACAGACACTGCTTCTGCCTGCCTGCCTGCCTGCGTTTGAGACATGCCAGGAACGCTGTCGCTCGTAGGCGCCGACGCGTCTAGCGCTAGTCACGCGAAATGTCGCGAAAGGGAAGGTACCTCCAAAATTGATCGCTCGAGAATACCTTCCCTACATGCTTAGTTAAGTTAAATCAAGTTAAGACCTAGCAGCAACCAAGTTAAAACCTAGCAGTAGCAACCAGTAAGACTTGAAGATTGACACTTTCGCTGTACCTAAGCTTCGCACGACCGAGTGCAAACTTGCTCGGCTTTTTTTTTTTCTTCTCAATGTCAACAGCAATATAGGCTATCCCTGTCTGCGCTCTGATTCACACCGCTTTCTCCGTGTATCTTGACGTGACGCCTAACTGTTTTCGTTCCATCGTTCTTTGCCCGGTCCTGAACTTGATCTCGAACTTTGTATACCTCCAAGTTTCTGCCCCGTGTGTTAGCACCGGTGGATTGCAATAACTGTACACTTTTTTTTGGGCGACAGTAGTACGCTCCTAGTCGGACCTGCTTAACAGAGCTGGTGTAGTCGCTTGTTGTATCTCGTTTGCGGTTGTTGTGCAGCGTCTTGATACTACCGTGACACTTGGAGTTGTTCTAGATGAACGAAAAGTATAAAAAAGTTGTCGCAGTTTCACCTGAAAGGCGAAGCATCAATTGCGATAGCAAATTTGAAGAGATTTGGCAATGTCTGCTATATGAGCTCCAACAGACCTTTTTTTTTTTTGTAAATTTCCTTTTAAAGATCATGATCCCCTGTGATTATTTGAACTAGATAAATTTAATTCTGGGGAGACCTGAGAGGCTCATGGGCATATTATGCGATGTAGATCGTATAATATATAGCAACGAAAGGTAAAAGCATTTCGCGCGTAAGTGCATGTAGCAACTGAGCTTTGTCATTGCATAAACTACTGTTTTATTGCGATAGCAATTATATGGACACTCAAAAGCAGATTTCTGCCGTCGGCGTCGCCGTCGCCGTCGCCGTCGCCGTCGCCGTGAGGTTCCGTATGACGTCATTTGGAGATGAAATCGTCGCCGCGCGCCGAACGCTGTATGTGCGAGTGAAAGGGCGCGAGGGGCGCGTCTTTCACGGGGAGTGAACGCACGGCGGAGAACAAACGCGCGTTCTGCGCCGTGCTCGCTTAAGGGCTGCAGAAGTAGGCGTCTCTTTTCTCCTTTACAATCACCATATATGTAGAGCAAACGCGCCTTCTTCGGACGCGCGAGAGGCCGTGGGGGAGGGGGAGGGAAGGGAGGCGACGTTTAGCTGCGGCACCAAGTGCCTATTTATATCAGAGGCTCCAGCAACAGTCACCAACGCCGCACGCATTTTGAGCTAACGCGGGCAAAACGCCGATGGCGTCGACAACAGTTCTGCGTGTTGTTGCTACCAAAGCCGCTCACCTTACTTCGTATGACATTGCTGTGTTGCTATCGCATTCATTGCTTCGCCCTTAGGGCGAAACTGTGACATTTTTTTCTAGCAGATCAGCCCCAGTACCTATTCGCAACCTTCACAGACGGTCGCGTCATCGAGCGGCGGCTGACGAAAGCTCTGTTGAGATAAGATAAATGTCGGACCTGCTTAACAGAGCTGGTGTAGTCGCTTGTTGTATCTCGTTTGCGGTTGTTGTGCAGCGTCTTGATACTACCGTGACACTTGGAGTTGTTCAAGATGAACGAAAAGTATAAAAAAGTTGTCGCAGTTTCACCTGAAAGGCGAATCATCAATTGCGATAGCAAATTTGAAGAGAGCTATACGGAGTAATGATAGCAGCTTTATCAGCTGTATAAACTTGGAAATGCAGCAGCACCGGCAACACGCAGAACTGTTGTCGACGCCGTCGGCGTTTTGCCCGCGTTCGCTCAATATGCGTGCGGCGTTGGTGACTGTTGCCGGAGCCTCTAATATAAATAGGCACTTCATGCCGCAGCTAAACGTCGCCTCCCTTCCCTCCCCCTCCCCCACGGCCTCTCGCGCTTCGGAAGAAGGCACGTTTGCTCTACATATATGGTGATTGTAAAGGAGAAAAGAGACGCCTACTTCTGCAGCCCTTAAGCGAGCACGGCGCAGAACGCGCGTTTGTTCTCCGCCGTGCGTTCACTCCCCGTGAAAGCGCGCGTCCCTCGCGCCCTTTCACTCGCACATACAGCGTTTGGCAATTGGCGCTGAGCCGTGCTCCCTCAAGGGCTGCAGAAGATAGCGCCAACCTTTCCCTTTCCCTCAAGAACCACTTACCACCGGCGACGATTTCATCTCCATTGACGTCATACGGAACCTCACGGCGACGGCGACGGCGACGCCGACGGCAGAAATCTCCTTTTGAGTGTCCATATAATTGCTATCGCAATAAAACATGGAATTTGCTGCACGCCTCAAGAATAACACTGTGCAGTGATTGTCGAAGTAAGCCTACGTGCGTTGCTTTCGCGCGAGTGCCTCAAAGAAGCATGGGTTATGAAACTTCGCATAGGCAAGGCAGTAATCAAAATTATGAAGATACGCCGAGCTCATTTTGTGCCACATGACTCCTGCTGACGTACAGCAGGTTAAATGACCATTTCGCACTTCTCGCGCTTCGTTTGGCGCGCAATACCGTCGCTCTGGTGAGGGGGGGGGGGGGGGGGGGCGTTCTCTCGTGTTCACTTCCGGGCATACTTTGACTTTTACGCAATTTCGCGTGCTGTTACGTATTCGGCGGCTAGACGCCGAGGGCGGCAGGACGACCGGCCCAAGGAACAGACGACCCACGCAGTGCCAGGAAGACAATCCCGTTTATTCTTTCAGCGACGCGCTTTTTGTGCGCTACGTAGCCAATCAGGGTGTGGCAAAAATAAAAAGAAAAGATATCGCTGCAAGCGGGGCAATCTTATCTGCAGGCCCCAACGTAGAGTGCGACCAGCACCGCGAATGTTACAGTGCCCATAGCACCGGATGCTTGGACGTCTAACGGTGCAGCGCTCCGGGCACTCCGCCAAAACTGCGCTCTCGGCAATGTTCCGCCCATGCGTCGACATCGACAACGTGCGCCGCTAGTCACGCCAAATCCCGCAAAGTATCCCCAACAGTGATCGCCCGAGCATATCCCCACTGCAGAACAAAACTTTAACTGGAGAAAATGTCTTCCCATGCAGAAGACCCGCATTCAATATTGTCACATTGTGGTGACCGTCAAGAACACGGTAGCAAAATAGTGAATGACGAAACTAACTTTTATTGGACGAACTGGTGCCCACAAACCAAGTGACACTCGAAACACAACGATGGCGGTGAACACAGTCGGCGATCGTCGAAATCTAATCAGTGGGTCAAGAGCGTCGGCTTTTATACATCACTCGTCGAAGGTTCCAGTGCAATATCGCTGGCGCCCCTGTGGCTTCCAGAAACGACCACAGAATTTCTGTCGCGCATGCAATCTGATTATACAAGGCAGATAGAAACAACGATAACATTCGCTTAAGTTCCAAATCATGCATGCGCGTCATGCACTAAGCGATAACGTTTAATTTTTGTTAGCCGAAGAATAGCGGTCACCGAAGAAAGATAAAGCACACCAATCGATGACCCCCTCCTAAAAATTATCGTCCCGATGCCGCAAACCGAACAGCGGGAAAGTCAGCGTAATGCAAAGAAAAATGTCGCAGTTTCGCCCTAAAGGCGAAGCATCAATTGCGATAGCAAATTGGTAGAGAGCTATTCGGAGTAAGGATAGTAGAGTAGTTTTATCGGCTGCATAAACTTGGACACATTCGCTTTCTAACTGAATTGACAAGCGTGGTGTCATCGCTCACAAGCAAACATGAATAGATCACACTGAATGACCGCAGACAACGACTGTCAAAACGCTGGCAGCAAGCGCAGGCGCTGCAGCGGGCGAGGAATCGTGCGGTCTATCACTTCAACGGAAACTGAGCGGCGAATGCACAGCGCATACAAAGGTCAGAGCCGTGTGGAGATAAGAGACGGTGCGGGCGACGGCCACCGCAGCCACTGCAAGCGTATTTGTTGGCAGAGTAGAAGCTGCTCCCCCCCCCCCTCCCTCCCGCGCTGCTTCCCCGCTTTTTTTTTTTTTTTTTGCTTTCGCGTGGGAGATTGCGTTGCCAGTTCCCCTTGCGCTCGGTCGCAAGATACGCATTTGGTGCCGTAGAACAACGTCGCCCCGCCCCCCTCCCCCCCCCCCCCCATACCCCCACGGCCTTTCGAGCGACGGTCGCGTTTGCTTTCCGCCGTGCGTTGGATCTCCGTGATAGCGCGCGTCCCCCGCGCGCTTTCACTCGCGCATACGGCGCGCGGCGACGATTTTATCGCCCTTGTAATCTATACGGAACCTCACGGCGACGGCGACGCCGACGGCAGAAATGCGGTTGAAGTGTGCATATAATTGCTATCGCAATAAAAAAATTAGAGCAGCTTGGACTAAGTTGCCCAAGGCTGGCGATGCAGCGGAGGTGGTGATCACGTAGCTCATACCGACCTCATAGGTGACCGAGCTCATAGTAGAGAGATTGGTGTCGAACCAAAGCCGGTCACAGACGCGGCAGCTGTGGCCAAACTTGTCGCCGAGGAATTCCCGCTGGAATCGGCCATCGGCGAAACTCGTTGATTGACGGACACGACGCTGGAAATTCTCCACGACTCGGTAGCCTGGATCACTTGCTCGACGTCGCTGGTTATTCAGTCGCCTACGCTCGCTTTCCCGGGCTCGGAACTCAGGATCCTCGGCCCTTCGTCGCTGTTTAGCAGCAGCAGCATCGGCGGGATACTCCGGATAAACAAGCAATCACCGCACTCGTTCTCGGCTGGTGACACAACGAGCTTCCAGCTGAACGGCTTCTTCTTCGGGAGTCTTGTACTTCTTCGGCCATCCCATCTTACATTTACTCAGTGCGACGTCTACGAGAGTTGTGTGTGCCGCCATCGAGGCGACATGTTGTTTATAATCAGTGAAGCGTCATGGCCAAGCTTCACAAAGTGTTGTCATGATAGATAGATAAACTTTAATCCAAAGATAGTTTTGTCTTGCCCCAATGGGGCATCGCTAATGGTCGGGGTCCCTAGTCCAGGGCTCAGCTGGCTCTTGCCATCTTCTCTGCTCTCTGGATCAGCTTGAGCTGGTCGTCGAGGGCCGAGCTGGACAGCAGTGCCTCCCATTGCTCCCTTGTGGTGTTCGTGTCGTGGTGTTCTATGTTGTGTAGCGCGCACTCCCACGTAATGTGGTATAGGGTTGGTGTGGCCCCACACCACGGGCATTCGTCCCTGTAGGCTATGGGCTGCATGCGATGACTAAGCATAGCAAGAATTGCGGCGCGAAGCAATGACATGGCTGGGCGAAGCTGGGTAAGTGATTGCTAGGCGACCGCATTGATGGAGCGGGTCTGCTGGAACGGGGTGTCGGTGTTGCAAGCTGCGCTATGCAACACGCAGTGACGTCATCGCTGGTGCGGCGGCGGAGGAGCGTTGCCGGAGCTAGGAGAATCGAGGCGCAGCTGTGGCAGGTGGTTGCTAGGCAACGCGCCGTGAGGTCTTCGCTAGGCGAGCTTTTGTGAACGCTGCGCGGGGAAACTAAAACTTAAACAGCTCCGCTTTTTAAAAAAAGCAACAAAATCCCGAAGTTCGTCCGCGGGTGTAGCAAGGCTAAAGACGCACCACGTGGACGACTTGAAGTCGTGCGCGGCGCTGCTGCGATTGCAAAATGCCTTCTGGCGCAGCTTCATCGTCCAGTGCGCCGATACTCGAATGATCTTGTAGGGTACGAATAACGTCGCAACTGTTTCTTACTAAATTCTCGTCGGTGTATTAGGGTCCAAACCCTAACACGGTCGCTGGGCTGGTACTCCACATAGCGTTGACGAAGCTTGTAATGTGGGCTGTCAGTCCTCTGCTGGTTTTTGATGCGCACGCGGGCGAGCTGTCAGGCTTCTTTGGCGCACTCGATATAGATGGTAACGTCGACATTCTGTTCGTCGGTGACGTGCGGCAGCACGGCGTTGAGAATTGTCGTTGGGTTCATTCCATAAACAAACTTAAAGGGAAACTGAGACATCCACCCAAATGTAGCAATTTGCTACAATGGAAACCCAACCGGGTTCCTCGAAAGAAAGCCTGGCAGTTGAAGAAAAATTTGTCCTGGTCCGGGACCCCTAGTCCAGGGCTCCGCTGGCTCTTGACATCTTCTCTGCTCTCTGGATCAGCTTGAGCGTCACGGACCAGGACGAATTTTTCTTCAACTGCGAGGCTTTCTTTCGAGGAACCCGGTTGAGTTTCCATTGTAGCAAATTGCTACATTTGGGTGGATGTCTCAGTTTCCCTTTACTTATCTCCACCTAGCGGATTTCCGCTGAACTATTACGTCATAAACTTTAACGGCCTCATATACGCTGTTTCTTACACTGTCATATTTTACGGTTGGGTATGGCAGGATATCATCCCACGTCCTGTGCTCGACTTAGATGTATACATGGCAAGCGTGTGGGCGAGGATTTTGTTCAGCCACTCCGTAAGACCATTCGTCTGCGGGTGTTAGGCAGTTGCCCTACTGTGGCTTGTCTGGCTGTTTTGGCTTGGGTGAATGGCATGGATGAGCTCTGCAGTAAAGGCCGTTCCTCTGTCAATGATGAGAACTTCTGGGGCACCATGTCGCAGCAGGATGTTCTCGACGAAGAATTTCGCCACTTCGACTGCACTACCTCTCGGCAGAGCTTTCGTTTCAGCGAAGGGGGCAAAGTAGTCCGTCGCCACGGACTACTTACCTGCGCGTGACAATATGACTGTCACATTAATTCCGAGTCTCAAGCGCCTGGAAAATACTTATACTATAATTCCTGGCCTTCACTTCTTTTGCAGTCGCTTTAACTCCGCCTTTTTGTCTGGTTCGCTTTATTGATGGCGCTCTTTTTGCCAGAAAACCCTTTAGTTGAACCTGGAAAATAAACTTATATACTTATACTTATATGTATATTTTTTCATTCTGCTCCCCGATACCGAAATTGTGAAATAAAAAAGAAAGGCAATATTTCTTTAAACTGACTGTTTTGGCCTTCCGCTAGTATTGTTTGCTGCTAGCCGGCTTGTTGTCTCAGTCTTCTCGTGTTTCCTAGTCAAGGGAACGCAATAAAAGCTTATTGGTGGTAATCAGAGAAGACTTCATGGCCGCTATACAACTTCGGTTGCAAAATGCAAGACACAATTCCTTGACCACTGTGTTTGCTTATACAAGCGCTAACTCCCCTTCGTTCTTTTCATTTTCACTTTGTAACTAGTAATGCACTGTGTCAAAACATGCCCAATTTCACAGCCATCGACCGACCCGGAACTAAACGCTAACCTGCGAATCGAGTACAGTGCGGGTAAAAACACAGTAAATCGCGTCTCCGAGAATGTTTCTCGCTTTATTGAGCCACATGCCTGATCACTTCATGCTTTGTGACACACTACCACCAATGATTTCATTTTAGTGACGCGAAAGCCTGCTTCGCTGGCAGTACTTAGTCTTATGCGTTAATTCTCGCTGCATTCATGTACCCAATATTTGTTCAAGTATGACAAATCTTATCGCTTCCCTACACCTACGCAATAACACAAATGAGAAGAGAGCTGCAGCGCAAGAAGCGAGAGAGCCGCAATGAGTTTGGCAGCAAGAAAGGAAGCGAAGCGCGCACTCTGATGCTCCACTCAATCAACTCCTCTTAGACAGCAGACCTTTACACTCTGATCTATGACGTCATGCCACTTGGACCGAAATTTTCCTGGCCAATCCCGTCGCGACGAAAATGGTGACGTCAAACTCACCGGATCTTGCTCGGAAGCATCCCCATCAGATTTTATAGCAATCAGGCAAGGTAGCATAAAGTCATGGATCGAAGTGCATCGGTCTTGTGCTATAGCTATAGGAAGCGTTGGCTCAATTCACTGTGCAGCAGAGGCAGGACAGCGTTCTGCCTTCCACTGCCAGTATACGAGCATTGTGCGCTCAAATGCTTTAGTGCTCCTGGGCCGCTATACCTTGGGCGCGATCTTGTACGCGTTCCAAAATGGAACGGAGGCGGTCCGTTCCATCGAGCCGCACACGATTGGTCAATTTGATCGCCACGGTTCAAATTGACCAATCGTGTGCGGCTAGATGGAACGGACCGCCTCCGTTCCATTTTGAAACGCGTACAAGATCGCGCCCCTTGTCCGCGTTCGAAAAGCCCACGTTCGGTTTCGCCTAACGCGATTGGCATAGATTGGCCTAGGCCTCGATATCGGCGCGGCCTGGACCAATCGCGTGAGACGAAACCGAACGTCGGCTTTTTTGAACGCGTACAAGATAGCAGCCCTGCTGAGCAGTTGTGTCCATACAACACAGTGGTGCAGGTAGTGAACCGAGCGCAACAAATAATGCACACTTCAAGCTGCGAATGCCGATAATTTTCCTTCTGTCTCATCTTGCGCACCATTGACGTGTAACGCCAGCCACGTCGGCGGCCCTTCTCCGCATCGAGTCAGCGTCCTCATTTATGCTGCGCAGCACCAGCTGCCTTGCATGCGGCGTCACGCCACCAGAACACCTACGGAGGAGCTACAGCGTAACGCTAAACCAAGTTAGCACTCAGAATGCTTCGCCCTTCGGGAAAAACTCTAAATTTTTAGCGCACATGCCTGAAGAATGATCAAGATGAACGTTCTGCGGAGGCGATTCCGCAGTCAGAAAGCAATGTCGGGGTGGTGTGCTAGCAGCTGTAACGGGTTCGAAACCTCGTCAAGCTGCTCAAGCTTTTAGTGCCGTACTCCTCCTATTCAAAGAAAATCAAGTTGATTGATTGATTGATTGATTCACAAAAAGTGACAGGAGCGTCGTCAGTTTTGTAGTGTTTCGTCACAATACTACGCCGTTGTTAACTTATCAAATCGAAGTACGTTCCCTGTTTGCCAAAGAATCATTGTCTTTGAGCTCAATTACTAATGTAATCAAGGAAAGCTTACCGCAAGCGACTTTTCCTCAGATCTTAATGTATTATTACCGATAAGATTGACCACTTCAAAAGAGAGAGCAGACGAGAAAGTACTCTAGACGTTATAGCGTTTGTTCTGCAACACTACGAAAGGTCTATGCAGTTGATCGCTGCCTAATAAAATGTTCATTACTAAGCAGGAACGCACTGTGTCTCCGAGCGCATTAACCTCGATTTTATTTTATAAGGAAGAGCGTGAGCTACTAAATGATATAAGTTTGCAGCACATTGGCATTGGCTTATGTAGGGTGTCCTAAAATGCTGCTAAATCTCATTGAATAATGCGTGTACACGTAACACACCCTGTCGCTGCCACTACGCTTGTAAAGTTAGTGTGTATGAGATGCTCATTGAAATTGTCATGAATACGTGCCTGTCAGATATTCGCTTTTGTTTTGTTCAGGCTGCAAAATTACAATATTTGGTATATGCTTTCCATATTCTAATGCTGAAAAAAAATTGTATGATTTTTCTGTTTAGCTCAATTACAAACGGCTGTAAGCTGCAGATGAGAAATAAATCCAACTCCACTATTTTCTTTAACACAGCCTTACAAGTACGTGAGCACCTGTGCAATTCATAACACATACCACCAGCCAGGTGAATATCTGATAATGAGCATTTGCGAGTCTTGATTCCGAAAACGATGCTTCGTTTGTGTTTCGTACCAGGATCTTTAAATGACTGATCATGTAAACTCTCAAATTTTATGGAGAGGTATGAAATAATAAAGACAATTGTCAATTTCTGAAAAATAAAATAGGCTTTTTTTGCATTGCTGGGAAAGTCTGCTTAGAAACGCAGTATGCACAGTGCACACCGAAACTCACTGTTATAAGTGAATACTACGTAGGAGTAAGAATAGTATTGTGCATTGTACATGGAAGATCACTAGTAACCATACATTTTTCTCAATATTAGTTGATTTTCTTAATATGTGCCTTTCCTGTACATCATGTGTAGTCAACCATAAATGTTTACGGACCACGAGATCTCAGAATATGTTGATTTTCCTAGCAGCCTGTAAATGTAACCAGTATACCCGCACATCACAATGTTATTCGCAAGTACTAGTAGAGGCTGGAAATGCGAATACTAGGCTGCGTTACGATGCTGCGCTGATATTCAGCTTTTTCTGAGATCCCGCGGTCTGATCTCTTTTGTAGTCAACTGTACATCTACTAGGAAAAGAGCACGCGATCACTATTAGTGCGTAAATGTATTAAATCACGGCTTTTTCCTAACTATGATGTGAAACCTTTTCTTCCTGCTGCAATATATCTGTCAGTTTGTTTATTTGGTGCAACAAATGCCTAACATCTCTCCTCATAGCGCTGTTGGAACCAAGTATGCCGACTGAATCACAAGTCTAGTTAGGTTTCCCTTAACGAAGCTCCTGTGTTTAATCTGAAACAACAAACTACCAATGTAGAATGGGCGTTTCGTTTGCCAAAGTGTAAAGAAAAAAAATTTTAAAGGAAAGTTTTACTGCAAATTCGGATAAACACCTAAAACCCCTACAGTGTGCACCCGAACAGCAATACCAAGATTTCACGCTTTTACTCAGACGTTTCTAAGACAGCAAAGGCAGCAAAGCAGCCTATTTCGACTTGAAAAGCGAGTATGAAGGCACAAAGTAATAATCTGAAGGATGAAGTGTAGCGTTTAGGAAACCTCGTCTGGTTGGGGGCGATCTGAGTGTATTTTGAGCGCGGCTTATATCTCTGCGTATTTTATTTCTGCCAATACCGAAGAAAATGTGACGCCCTTCGTAATAATCTCGACGCCTCATACGTCAGTCCGGGGGCTTGCGGGGTCAGCAGAATTGGTGCTCTTTTATGACGCTGATCCTTTATGAGGTTCCCGCTCCGAACACTACTGGTCCATGAAAGAGAAGAAGTGGCTTCCAATGGAGGTATATATACACGAGAACAGCCATCAAATTGAGACGAGCGAAATAGAGAGGATAGCGGAGGTCAGGAAGGAGCAAAGCACACTCAATAGCGGCACCGTTCATGATTTGATTTCTATCGTGTGCTTCTTGTTGTTCGCGAGGAAACGGTCCACCAGAAGGAGGCCATCATGGTGTACCGCATACCAGACCTTCTGTGTGCGATGGTTTAGGTTTGGTCAGCTTCGCTAGGCGCTAATAGTTCTCGCGTGGAAGAGTGCTCATAAAAATAAAGAAACAAGACAAGGGGAGCTCCCTTGTGGTTATGAAGCCTTTTCTAGAGCTAGTTACATAACTACATGGCACAAAAACTAAATGATACATCTCTCCATGGTGTTGCTGCGTAGCCGTCGGGAATTATTATTGTGAAACGCTATGCCTTGAAAAATAAAGCATATAAAGCATGCCTCATATGAGCTCGTATTGTCATAGTAAATTATGCTAGGCTTTTACCGGGCAACGTCAGAAAGTTTAGCTCTTCTTTTTTAAGAAGGTGAGCACTGCCAATTTGAAGCGATCACTAGCGCTATACATGTGCAAAGACTTCAAAGTCGCACTATTAGTAACTGTATTAAAAATACTATGATCGCTATAAGCTAATGCTGATTGAGCAGCAGTTTTTTGCACTTCGGTGGGCACAATTTTGATGAACTAGTACAGTCAACAAACATAATTGTAACAAAAATAAAGTTAGAAAACTGTACGAAATTTTGAGAATATGGTTGGAGTTATGTATCCGAAACTTGTAAGATAATCGTATTTGAAGACACACTAATTTGTTTGACGCTTCGACATCACCTCTGTGCCGAGGTATTTATCACCAAATTTCACACTAAGGCAGCTGACTTCTCAACTCACAGGCTGGAGCCTCGACACAAAGATCAGCCCCCGTGTGTCGTAGCCGATTCCTCGTAGGTGGCCAGTCTAGAAGCCGGGCCGATCTGATAACAGATCCGTTCCTGATCTCGGCAGTGTGGCGCAAACAAGACTGCTTTCCCCATTTCCCTCCCAATAATCAGCATAAGACCGGAGAGGAACGGGGTTGCTTTTGTGTTGAGGTTGCCGCTGCTGAATGCAAATGAATGCATTGGCTACGAAATGTCACATTTGATAATGAAAATGTCGGACAGGTTCCCCTAAATTCTCAAACATAATGGAGTTGTCTTTGAATGTGATGTCTTCAAGTGTGTTGAATATAGCTGCGAAACGTCTGAAGTTATTTAACAATATTTTTTAAAATATATTTTGGGCATTACTCGTTGGGCGAAAATTTTGTCCGCCGGAACGTATAAAGCACCTGCAAAAGTACTGTTTACGCGGCTGGCATAGCCCTTTTATCGTACAGACTGACAGTATAAGATTGGGGGACCTATATATGAAGCAAATCCTTTACTAACTGCGGATTTTTGATGTCAGAAAGGCAGGAAGGGGTCTGAACCACCGACGGGCGGCCTTGACTATAATATGAAAGGCAGAAAAGCGTTTGTTTCAAGCAGTTCAGACGACTAAGGTATCGGTAAATGTATCTAAAAAAATAACACGCCATTCCACTGCTGTGAAGGTGGATTGCCGGCCAAGCAGTTTAGCACACAAAATAGAGGCGACACCGAATTTAGATCAAAGGTATGAGCAAATTTTATTTCTCTTGAGCGGCGACGTCGGTCATCCCGAAGAAAGACACACGCGCACACACTTTTATTTTGATCAGCGGTCTTCATCGGCGGCATACATTTGCGTGGAAGACTACCGCCACCTCGTGAAGCCGGAGGAAACTAGACACACGCGATGGGACCACCATTCCGGAAGGGCGGAAGGAACCCAGGCACGCAAGCACTTGGAACGACGACAAAGAGATAGTGGTGCGCGCGTACACATGGCCGACGCGGGTCGCACTGTGTCAAATTTTTGATAAACCCTTATTATCTACCTGAGAGTCTATTGATGTTGAAAATGGCGCCTATCGATAATCAATCTACTGAAAATGCATATCCAAGTGATCAGACGTATAAGCTTTTGCACTGAATAAAGCGATTTTTCATCAAATTCAGCTTAGTTTTGGCACACGCAGATGTGTTGACGGACACGAAAATTTCATAGGACCCTAGCCATAGACAGCTTCGTTGTAATATTGTAGAGGCATCAAGCAGCAGGAAACAGCACGTTTAATCCCTTCATCAGTCAGCGTAAGTTTTCGTGTGCAGTACAACAGCAGTGTCCGTGAAATTCGTATTCCTTCAAAGATTGTGTAATGAATTTTTGTAGCAATAACACTTCCATGTCTAGCGGAGGCACATAAACGATTGTGTTATTTGAAATGACCCGTATGTAGAGAGCGTGTACCGTAGGTTTAGGCTTCTTTACGGATTGTGAGAAAAACACTTGCGTGCTTTGAAAAAATAAGAAAGGAGTTGTACAGAGGCAGGGATGTGAACCAGAGGAGAAAATTAGTTGTTCTGTCTTACACTGGGCTCAAAACGGGAGTCAGAAAGACTAAGAAGGAAAGAGAAAGAGACACCCTGCACAAAAGGGCATTTAAAAGGCATAATCCGGCTTATGCGTTTTAACCGTGAAGAACATGTCTAAGCTAGTGCCTCCTACATTGGCTAACCGATTTTGCGAGGCACTGCAAGTTCAGTTTCTTGCACATGACCACAGCGCATATTTTTACCTTGGACGCAGAGGCTGACGTGGAAGCAAACCTTTTCCCAATGGCGTAAAGTGCCTTATTCAGGAAGAGTGAAGTAGGCATGGCAACAAAGCCACCCTTTTTGTCAGTCTGAAGTAGTAAAAAACCGCGTTACTGGAAGGCGGTGACGACATGGCCTGTAGACATCTTGGGACGCACAGTACTTTGGTCTCTCAAGAGCGAGTGGGCACCCTCAAGAAAGAGACGCTCAAGGCATTGCTCTTCAACTTTCTGAGCGACACTGCGCTTCAAGGCAAGAAGCTCGTGCGCGGGGACGCCGCATTCAACGCTGAACTTCGGTTTTTCCTTGTGAACATCCACGATCTTCTCAGGAGGGAAAACATTCCCAATAATATGGAAGCTGGCAGCAGTGCGGGGCGACCTGGCACGGGACTTGGGAAACCGAATCACGATGCACTGCCACCAGTACTCAGAAGTGACAGCAGATAGGCGACGAAGAGACCGCAGCTGTCCGTCAGCCACCCACTCCGGAAACCGCGAAAAGCGCCGCCCTCGCGGCTGGTCACGATAAAGTCGCACTTGTCTCCAGAGATGCGACTCGGAGATTTTTACTATGCGCTTAACGTGACCGACCGAGGGTTGTACGGAGACCAGCAGCATGAGGACTGCATGGTGCACAATACCCTTCCTTAAAGTAAAAATTGAAAAATCTTACACGGCATGTTGCAGAAGCAATCTGCGTCACGTAATCCTGAGCTTGGGTGTTGGAACAATACTGTATGAATGCATCAATACATACAAGAATGCATGTATGACATGACAAGAATGACATTCATTCATGACATTTATGACATGTTGCCCAAGTTTCATACGCTTATGACACTGTAAAAGCCTTGGCACTTCAGGACGTACCGAATGCCACACATACACAACCTTGACGTGTGTTGGCAAAGTTTCCAATTGAAATACTAGTTTCACACATCGGGACCGTCCACAACGGTGAAAGCTGAGCACAAGAGCCGACGATGACAGTATTTTCGCGAGGTCAGCGTCTGCAATCTCAATGTCCACGTCGTAGATGGCACCTGTTCTCGCTTCGTTGCCGTATGTGCATGCGGAATGCGCGAACGGGGATGCTTCCCAACTGAGTGATTGTTTTCAGTGTTTCCAGAATGGTCTGTGTATTGACTTCCATCGTAAGGATGTTCTTTCGATCATTTATAGGTATTTCTTTCTCTTGACCAGGGGCAGTTCATTCGAAATATTCCGACAGGCTCTGCCTATTCAGTGAGTTAAGGTTGTCTGCCGTCGTGGTTAGTACGTACGCGACAGCATATGACCGCTTGCCACTTACCTTTTTCGTCGCCAGACGACTGGGTGGTGATCTCCCTCTTATCTTTATCTTTGCACGTCGGCTTAACACGAAGGTAAAATCGCTGTCCAAGCCCATATCTTCAGTGGAGGAGCCATCAGATGACTCAATCGGGACTATGCTGGGGTCGAAGCGGTCACTCACGTCGGAGGCATAACGAAATGGTCGTTCAGGACCCAATTCAGGACCCATTCCAGAGGTCCACATCCCCCAGTGTTCTTGTCGCTCATTGCAGAAATCACGGAAAGTAGAATAGAAAACACAGAGAGCTCGAAGCTAATGCTTCGACGTCTCAAAAGAAGCCAAACAAGCATGGTGCACTGGATTCGCCTTGGTATCGCATTCACGAAGAGTTATAGACGTAGGATTGGTAACATTGACACTAGCCCAAATTGTGAATACTGCCCGGTACCAGAAACGCTTGATCATGTATTCTGCGTTTGTCCCACCTACGCGCAAGAACGATAGAAACTGGTCTCTTCCATTGCAAAAGTCGATAAGAGGCCGCTATCAGACGAGTTTCCTTTAGGTCCTTGGCCCAATGGAAACACCGCAGCCCTGATAACCGGTGCCGCTATAGCCTTTCTACAAGCCACTGGGGCGGACGCACGGCTTTAGAGATGCCACAACGTTGCAAACTTATATATGCCCACCTTCTCCTCATATCACCATCATAATCTTGCAGTGGACACAGCAACACTGCCACGGCAATGTCACCGACTTTCCCACTCCTTGTGCAGGCTCTATCTGGGTGCTTTTGGATCAGTGCTGGCGCAGTTTGACACAAAATGTACGTTATGCGTGACACAAAATGTACGTTATGACATGTATGACATGTCATTCATGTCATGCATGCAATGCTATACGTGCATGTCATTCGTGTCTTGCATGTAATGTCATCACATGTTATTCATCCTGTCATGCATACATGTCACTCTTGTCGTGTCATGCCTGCCATTCATATTATGTCACGCATGTGTCGTCATTTATTTCATGATATGGCTTGTGTACACGTCGTTGATGTTATGTCATGTCATGTCAAGCGTGTTAAGGAAGCATTCGATTGCGATGTTGATGGCATTAATTGAAGGTAATGAAAAGTCAGCGTCGCGTCGTTGAAGCTGGCTTCCATCTAGCACGGCGGAACACTTCCCGTCATTTTGGACCATGTGGTGACGCTTTGCGAGTACAGATGCGAGCGGCGAAAGTAAAAGGTAGACGCAAGTCTGCTCCCTTTGGGAGCTTGTACAGGGATACTAGGCCCCAGCAACGGCTCCCACCGAGTAACAGACGTTAACCTCGAAAGATATGTTTTTGCTGACGGCATGTTCCGGAAGCAATTGCAGAGACGGAAACTCATCATGGACACCATGTTTTGGACATCAGCTATTGTGGTACGGCAACGGCTGTCTCCCTGTCCGCATTATTGTATATTTTTGTGCGTGTAGTAGTCCTACCCCTACAAATATACTAGCTAGCGCCACCCAAGGTCATGTCGGCGAGTCAGATTCCATTTGCTGTTACAAATATAAATGTTTGTTTTTATTTTTCATACGCTGTGATTAGAATTTCAGCTTGAGGTGAAATATGGCTTCCGCAAATGAAAACGTCGGCACGCCACGGAAGAGTGCGGTTACGACCTAGTAAACTCATACGTTGCTCCGAGAATCGCTCGAGTGCTTTCCTGTGCACATCTTTCTTTGTTTCTTTTATGCTAGTGTCCATGATTACGGAGAGGTGAATTGGTGCTCTTTTTTGTGTTTGCTACCACGTGAGAATATCTCTGCGTAAACAATGAAGTGGCGCATCTGTTGCGGTTGCACATGTACCACAGTCTTAGTAATATCATTCTACTTTACACGGCTTTCCACTTTCTCCTTAATATCAAACACCAATTTGCCTTACCAGCGAAGTTCTTGTTCTTGTTCTAGACGAGGTGTAAACAACCACTAGAGATTTCTTCACGGAACACTATTACACGTACCTGAAACAAGGCCCACATCGTAGCTACCGGAAGATCCTGAATATTCATTTCTTTCTCTCTGTGAACAACGGCGTAGTCTATAGAGAGTAATTTATCTCATGAAACACTCCCGGAAACTCATCTGGAAAGTATGTAGAGCTCGTTCTTGCAGAATATTTTTGGTCTAGCTGGACGTCCAACTATATTTCCAAAGCTCTCGTGACAGCAACATTCTCTTTTATGCCAAACGCCGACATTGTTATCACTTTAATATGAGCTCGCGGGCCAACGAAGGCACACCTGATAACAGCTAAAACTGAAAATTAGGTTTAGTGCCTTAGAACGACCTCCAAAAAAATTCTTCCCTTAAAGTAACCCTAATACCAAGCTTGCTGCCTCTTGCCCAAACCGGGAACTATTCTAAGTGTCCGGGTGCCATTATTACTCCTGCAATCGATTAACCGTCGCTTAGTATGCATACCGACAAAAGACAGGATCTATACGTTCACGACTTCGGGGCGGTCATCAAAAGCTAGATAAAGTTTCTTGGTGTCATAGATTACAGCACCCGTCGCACAAATTGCGCACAAACTTCTTCATCATAAGTTCGCTTGCGCGTGCCAGCCGCCCGCTGCTCCGCGCGTCATTCACGCTTTGTCGTCCATAAAACGCTTTATCGTCGTCTGAGGACTACGCATGTACAAGCCCGAAAGACGTTATGCATCGGGAAGGAAAGTGCTTAAGGCGATTCAGTATTCATTTTACATAAGAAAGACGGGGTTAATTATCATAAACTTACGAAGATAATGTAGGATCAAGTCCTTTTCGCTTACACAGAATTTGGCATACCGGAAAGGCGCAATCTATTAATGACATCACTGCGACGGCGCTCACATTACGTCGTTTTGTGCAATAAAACGAGGCGCTTAATGCGTGCTTCTTTCTCCTTTCTCATTATCTACAGAAATAATATTCGACGCAGAACACAAGGGGAACCAGCCAGATGAACAACGGGGATAATAGTTACCATTTCCTCGTGCGGACAACAAAGGATCGGCATTGCAGTATCTGCCAAGCGTTCGCTGGACAGATAAAACTTCAAGAACTTCCAGCCCGTTGAAAGCATCCATTGTCGTATATTCGGGAGGATTCCAGGAAAATGCGCGGTTCCACTGTTGGCGTGGTTAGGAAACTGTATTTATAACTCTTAAATGTCGTGCTCTTAGTACGGTGCAATTTCCCATTGAGCGCAGTGTGCTTCGTGTGCATTGTTTGCATGCGATTGAAATTCTGCTTGGTCGTCGCTGGACAAAGTGTTGGGTTTTATCACAACGGCTCAGTCTTTTTAATCGGATACGGATAATTGTATATCACATTTTTTGTTAGAAAATTGGTTTAAGCCAGAAAAAGATAGTACTCCAGGTAAATAGTGTATATTAGGATAAGTACATAAGCATATACGCAGCAATTTTTTAATTTTGCAAACGTGCAAATTTTGCTAACGTGCAAACAGCTGACGAGCAATGCCGGTATAATGTAGCGATTCGTTTCGCTCTACTTTATCCTTTTCGTATCATCCGCCTGCCACGTGCACTATCGGGTTGATAACATAATCGGAGCCCAGCTCTGACCCCTGACAAAACGCAAAAAGGAAAATAATTGGAATAACTTTTTTCACATTACAGCAGTCCAAGTATGATAATGAATGTCCACTTCTTGAAAACAACATAGAGATGCAGATTCGGTCATTAAAGCAAGACATTAAGCCTATATTTTTCTGTCAAGGCAAAGTATGATACTGTGATTTTTCGACATGATCTTTGATTTACTTCGTTAAATGTTTAACAAAGAAGCTAACTTTTTTCCTATGGTTATTACATTTCCGCTTGTCAACGTTTTTCCTTGTGTTTGAATGACATTGACCAAGTTTTGGACGGTGACCACGGCGCTTGAATATGTACAGTATTATCAAGCTACATCTCGTCATCCGCAATTTTGGTTCTTACATAATTTAACAGGAGTTTTAAATCCACAAAAGTTGGAAACAGGAGATATAGCCTATCATTTGAACTATAAATATCGCGACGCAGAAAATTCTGAAACAGCTGGCCCTTCGCGAACTATTTCTTTAAAAAAAGGTGCCTCCTGTCACTTAGGAAATTTTGCTTCAATGCAAAACCGTTTGTTGAAGCCATTAACGAGCCAAGACGAACCAAGATGTTATGGTTGGACAAATGCTGAATAATGCATTCAGAATTTGTGAACAACAAAGTCCCAGGAAGTATTCAACTTTGAGAGGTCCGCCTCGCACTTTTTAAGCTGAACGCGCAGAAAACCCTGCAGTGAGCTAAAAGCACATGCGGGTATACCGACGGATCACTGACAGTTACTTTTAATACATCTAGATGTAGTAGAAAACAGTGAATGAACAGCTGTAGTTTAACTTTTGTGGAAATAAAATGCAGTTATTACAGTACACTAGGATTTTCTGCTTGGAACTCGTGTTCCCTCACAGCACCATACCGTCATCTGGCTGTTAAGAAATTCCGGTTTCTCCCTGTAAAAAATTAGCCAGGATTGCATTGAAATCGTGTTTCTCGTGCCAAAACATCCTGCTTTCTTATAATGTTTACTTTCGGCGAAAGGTCAGTTTTGACATCATTACCATTTCAGCTTAAGGCGTGTACTAATTAAGTCAAAAAGAGTTCATCGAAGTAGCATTCAGGTTGCTCACTGAACACTGCTTTTCTGGCTTCGATGGTATAACAATACAAACGTTTCCCATGCGCCTGCACGCGTGGCCGCACCAGAGATATCACGATGCTCATTTGCAAATTATAACGTCACCAGTTCGATCACAGTTGTACAGCCATGAAGCTTTTTTTTCTTTTTTTTTCTTTCAGTTGTTATTGTCGCTGATGTAATTTTCCAGCATGCGCTGAAGTCAAGCAGATTCGATATGAAGTCACAAGTCAGGGAGATCAAGTCAGATTTGCGCTGAAGTCAGGGAGAGTGGATATTGGTTTAAACAAGTGGATTTATGTTCTGCCTGTTTGCGCACACTGACTCTTTTTATCTAGTTTGCGTATTTCGTTCCCCTTTCCTCTTCCCCGCGTGTAGGGTAGCGAAACGGGCGTGAGCGTGGTTAGCCTCTATACTTTTCCTTCTCTCTTTCTTCGTTCCAAATGTTTGTGGGCATTTTATAAATCCGTAATTCGAGGGCATGTCCAACGCAATTGCGTACAGATACTTCCTTTGTGCACAACGATGACCACTATATCCAATGTCGGGATATAACCTGAATGCGCGACGCGATTTACTCTGAACGGTTAGCCGAAGTAAGTTCAACCGCAATTGTATACGAACTACGCCTTGGAGTAGCAATGTGCGTCCTCGCTTCCAGCGTGTCAGACATAAACGGGCAGCGTTGTTAACCGCGTTGCTTTTTCCGTTCAATTTTTATTGTGCACACAATCACCGAAAGCGTGCTTCTCCTTGCGCAACCCGCTGTTGTGGGAAAGCGGCAGTCGACTCCCTGTGTTCGAAACAGGAAGCGAGTGGATGGGTCTTTTGTTGTTGCCAGACTTCTGCTAGATGAAAAAAAAAAAAAAAGATGCGAGATTCTCCACCATGTTGGTTCCAGAGACCGCGATGCACACTCGCGAAAGAAAGTCAGAGGAAGGTACAAAGGTAAGAAAGAACAGTTAAGGAGAGTTCAGCTAGATACATGTGCGGTTTGCTACCAAAAACAAACATTTACTCTGCCCGCACTATACAGAATTGAATCGGGGACATACGCCATAACAACAGAAAAGTCATCATGATATACCTTTGGTGGTGAACAACGAGGAAGGCACCGGTCGCTATGCGCTAAATAGCGCGGCTGGCTGTATAAAGAGGAGCAATCCAATACTTTTTGCTGCGAACAGCCCTGATGAGCTAGGAGATGGATTGAACACGTTAGTTTGTTTGTTCGCCACGTTCTAATGACCACCAAGCGTTCTCACTGATTGCTGGATAATTTGCGGTTGGATGAGAACAAAAATCTTCAAAATGTGGCGGGTGCTACTTCTCATGTGCAAGCGAAATTATGGATGCATACGTAAAATGTGAAAATCGTCAAGGTTGCTAAAATAAAATTTCGCCAATACGGACATTTTATTATCCTTGTATGGTAATTCACAGCAGGAGAAAAACTTCAAAGGTACAGACGTAACTTGCAGAATTCACTGTAAGCATTATAAATAATAAGTGGGTGACTGTACGAGTAACAAGCAATTCTCAAATTAAAACTAACTACAGAGGCCGCTTAGATTGCGGAGAGACTGAAACAATAGCCTTATGAAAAACAAAAGCTGGATCAAGACTACCGAACTCCAAACGAACGGCTACCGGAACCATTTCATACGAAAAGCAATCCGACAACAAAAAAGAAATAAACTTCGAGAAAAGGCCCCGACCTCCCCACCTTCCCGGAAACAAATATATATCCCCCACGTCAAAGGTACCAGTGGCGCCATCAGCAGAATTTTGAAGAAAGAAGGCATAAAGGTTACGTACAAACCGACTAACACAATAAACCATCTCCTTACCGAAACCCATGGACCGTTCACCAAGAGAGAAAGCCCAAAGAGTCGTACACAAAATCAAACGTTCCGACTGTCAGGCAACATACATTGGCTAAACGAAAAACTTGCCCGAAAGAATAAAAAAAATGTCACAGTTTCGCCCTAAGGGCGAAGCAATGAATGCGATAGCAACACAGCAATGTCATACGAAGTAAGGTGAGCGGCCTTGGTAGCAATATGAATTGTAGTAAACATGAGCTGATTAAGTAAGCAGGTGTGCTGCGGCGTAAGTAGACCGACATGAAGAGAGACTCGATGACCACGAGAAGGCGCGTGTGAAACGGTGGTGTTGATGAGAAGCGCTTCCCGTGGGCAGCGCGTGCGAAGGGACACACCTGTAGTGCTGCACTGCCGATCTGGGCAGCATTGCATGTGTAGCGTGCGTTGGAAAATGTGGCCCGACTATTACTAACTGAATGAACAAGCGTGGTGTGAGCGCGCACAAACAAACATGAATAGATCACACTGAATGACTGCAGCCAACGACTGTCAAAACGCTGGCAGCGCAACGTACCTTCGCCCGCTGCTCGGGCGAAGGTACGTGCGCTCTATCAACGGAAACTGAGCGGCATAAAGGTCGGAGCCGTGTGGAGATAAGAGACGGTGCGGTCGAACGAACGACGAGCGCGGTTGTTGGAAGCGTAGAAGTGCGCCCCCCCCCCCCCCCCCCCCCCCCATGCTCCCTCCGGCGCTGGCTTCCCGCTTCCTGGCTTGCGCGTGGGAGAGATAAGAGACTGTGCGGAGCGACGAGCGCGGTTGTTGGCAGAGAAGTGCCCCCCCCCCCCCCCCCCTGCTCCCTCCGGCGCTGGCTTTCCGCTTCCTTGCTTGCGCGTGGGAGATTGAGTGTGTTCGCTCTCCGTGATAGCGCGCGTCCCCCCACGCTTCCGCTGGGGCATACGGCGCGCGGCGAAGATTTTATCTATACGGAACGTCACGGCGACGGCGACGACGACGACGACGCCGACGGCAGAAATCCGGTTGAAGTGTCCATATAATTGCTATCGCAATAAAAACACAAGAACGATGTCAGAACGTTCCCCAGATAGTGAAACCTCCTAGCCGAATACTCAGAAAATGCGGGCCATAAAATTGTCTTCAAAGAAACCAAAATTCTAACAACCGAGACCTACCCACAAAAACGACTATTGTTGGAGTCATGGTACACACAAGCACCAGAACCCACTGAAACCGTTCCAAAAGAAACCTGCCGTCAGTTCACATTCACGGATTAAGCACAGCCAAAAAAAAAAATAGAATTAACCAAACTGGACCATGCCCAGCCTACCACCCTAACGTAACCACGAAGAAACCAATACCCCCTCCTCTCCCCTTCCCTCCAACTCCTCCGCCCCCCTTCCCCACCTCGGCAACACAAAGAACGATGCCAGAACATACATTGTCCAGACAGCGAACACCCCCCCCCCCCCTCGCCTCCCTTAGCCGAACACTCAGAAGAGACGGACCATAAAATTCCCTTCAAGAGACTGAAATTCTAACCTAAACCAACCAACGAAAACGATAGCTTAAACCGTTCGAAAGGAAGCCTTCCGTCAGGTTACATTCACGGTTAAGCACAGAAGCATCCCGGAGCGCGCCCAGCCTACCGCCCCTAAGTAGCCATGACGAATCCAAAAACCTCTCCTCACACCTCTCCTATACCCCCTCCCCCACCTCGACCATGAAAGCTTACAAGTTACGCCTCGACATCACCGTGGTTACTAACCCTGAAGAAGGAACCGAGTTGGTTCCGAAACGTCGGGAAAATAAACGTACTTTTTTTGGTTGGAGCTTCTTGAAAGTCATGTGCTCTTCCACAGTATGTGAAACGTGCCTAGGCATTTATAAGGATAATCCCCATTGCCTGGGCAATAGGCTGGATACGGGCTATATTTCCGGAGTCTTAGTATTTAATAAAGAACCAAAAAAAATAAATTTAAATAAGGGGTTTTACGTGCCAAAACCACCATCTGATTATGAGGCATACTGTAGTGTGGGACTCCGGAATAATTTGGACCACCTAGGGTTCTTTAACGTGCACCTAAATCTAAGTACACGGGTGTTTTCGCATTTCGCCCCCATCGAAATGCGGCCGCCGTGGCCGGGATTCGATCCCGCGACCTCGTGCTCAGCAGCCCAACACCATAGCCACTGAGAAACCACGGCCAGTGATAAAGAAAAACGAGAAATTAACAAAATGCTGCGTGGGCGAGTATAAGAACTTATAAAAGACTATAAATCATTATGAATTATATTTGTAAACAAGATAATATTATTATCGATATTAAATGTTGTACAGGTATAGCTTATTTACATGTGAGCCAATTAGGACATCTAAAATCCTTCACAAGAACAAGAGTAATGAAGTGGGTTATTCAAGGCAGGGCTCGGTGATGGTGGATGCCGAGGAAACATCACGTTAGAATCAAATGTCACAACAACAAAGTAGCGTCAAAATGGCGCAGTGTGCCAAGGTTACATGTTCCTCTTCGGCGAGTAATCACAGCGCTTCACGGGGATTTGAGTAATCACTCTACAAAATCGCATATGTGGACCATGAGGATTCAAAACTGCTCTTCGCTAATTTAAAGGAATTTTAAAAGTACTAAATTTTAAGAATTTTCAGCAATGGTAAATAAGCTTGCTCATTCGCTAGGCAATATTGTCTCCAACATCTGAACAATAATAATTACTGTGCACGCAATTAAAAGCCCACAATTTCGCTAGTAAGGTTGCGTGCCCTTTGCTTCAAATTTTCAAGTTTCGAGCCACTTTTTATCGTTACGCCTGGGCCGGAGCAAACACAATAGCTACAAGACGAATTTCTTCAAGCGTCCTGACTAAGCAGCACCTACGAGAGGAGCAAAAGCGGAGGAATTTGATCAGTGGCACCACTGCGGCGTCGTAAAATGGCGGAGAATAATATCACTGCGCCGATACTATGGCCTACAAGGCAGGACGAGGAGACGTACGGTTGCGCCACATGATCTCGGACCGAGCCGATACAAAGGCTTGGCGCGATAATGCGTGGGGCGTGGCGAGCACCCCTCCTAGTGGATACGGTGAACTAGGACATGGACGAGAAAGCTGCTACGATGTGGCAGCCATTGCCATTATTTCATTTCATGCACGTCACGCTGATAATTTTTCTTTTTGCTAAAGGTTCGGGAGGAGGTTCCGTTTAGGTTCCGGCGTATTTTACGTTTTTTTAGAACAAAAGATACGGGTCCGCTTTAAGACCTGTCTGATACCTGGTGAGTGTGCCACCACGACCGGCATAGCCAATATAGAGACGGGAATGTACAATTAAACCGAGAATGGAATAAAACCTGCCACAACGGGTGTTCTCATCATCCATGTTGACCGCGTCGAAGCCACATATTGTGTGACGAATGTCAGGGTGGTTTATTCTTTCCTCACTTGAAGATCGGCCATACCGGACCTGCTCTTCCTCGGCTTGTATTCAAACCACTTTATTCCTGCAAGCTTCAGAAAACAGGAGATGTGAACAATGCAAGTCTCGGAAAATTCAAGGTCTGTATGAGTGTGCAGAGCCCCATAAAAGAATCAAACTAGTATGGTTTACACAAAGTACTGTGGAAACTAGAATGCCACTGACCTACACAGTAATTTTCCTTTTCCGAAAGAAACGGTGATCCCATATAAAACCGCTAAGCTAGCACACGGCGTCGCCAACGTCACCGCTGACGGGCTCCAAGGAAACCTCGAGCAGGGGTGCTATGCAGGATGCCACGAGTTTCTCGTTGGCCTGAGTTTCCTCGCTGGCAGTCAGTGAACAAAGATATCGCAGAACGCGCGAAACCAGCATACTACAATATGTCGAGCTAAAACCCTGTATGTTAACACGAGCGCACCCTGCACACTCCGCTTCCTCGTCTCATACACGTAAGACTAGATAATGTTACCTGAAGCACCGCTTATTGTCATCAATGCAATATCGCTATACCGTGACTGCCCCGCCGTCTATCTAAACACTTCGCGCACGCCAATTGCTACGCCTTTCTGTGGCGCGTCACGGGCCTTTCTCCTCTTTCGGACATTATTAAAGCGAAGCTTTTTATGTCTCACTGATTCGTCCGTGAGCGCCGAAAACCCACTGCAGAAAAGCTAACTTACACAATGGACCTACCTGCGCACACAACATAACAATCTGCGCATCTGCGCACACAATCGTTGAACACTACAGTTTACATTCGCAGTTGTACCGATAAGAACCATGAGAACTGCAACGCCACGCTACCCAGATGAACTGTGTATACTGTATCTGCATTGGATTACGCACGCCACGGAATGCATTCCCGACCTTCACCATGAGTATAGCCCGCGGATGCAGCGCATGGCAGAAGAGGCTGCCGTACGCGAACGTAAGCGAGAGCGCGATCGAGCCCGAAAAGTCGATCCCGTGTACCGGCAACGGCATGCAGTCCTTGAAAGTCTGAGTGTGTGCGTGTAATCAACGGCTACATGATCTAAAATAAAGGCTACGCAACTTAACAAAATGTGTCTTCATTCAACTTGAACGTTCAAAAAAACATTCCTAAAGAAGCACTAAAATCACATATGCATCGCATCGAGTCTCTCAGCATTTCTTGGGTTCATTGCGTGGTCGCTGGCTTTGGACTGACTTTGATTCATACATATGTTGTAAAGGGGTGTATTGAACAGTTCAGATGGTAGCGTCTGTTGGTAACCGAGAAGTCAGGTGACGCACAGCAGGAACAGTAGGTTTCCCGAGTGGCTCACTCGTGTTAAGCACTGGCGATCCGACTGGCCCACTCGTTGCACTGCAGGCATCGAGATGGTCCCGACGTGGGACTAGCCAGGTGCGCGACGAGTTCGCGTTCTGCTGGGACCTCCAATAAAGTTGTTTCACTCACTCGGACAGATTATCTGGCGGGCGTTGTCCACGTGCTCTTCATTACAATATATATATATATATATATATATATATATATATATATATATATATATATATATATATATATAGTGACCCGGTGCATCGCACCGGGGTCACTCAGCATTTCTTGGGTTCGTTGCGTGGTTTTTGGCTTTGGACGTTGAGTGTAGACAGTGAAGACACGAAACAATAGAAATAACGATGCGTAAGCAAGTTTCGTCGATTTAAAGAGTAAGTGCAGTGATTGTTTTACACACTAGTTGTTTCATGCTTCAGTTGCTTAAAGTTACGCATAGAAGAAAATGAAACACACGAACACAAATGATAAACTATGAATAAGCTTCCACTGGTTTGGATAGGCTTACTGAAATAAATTCCTGAGTGTGACAACTATGACATCACTATAATGTTGCTGCTTTCACTCTCCGAAATAGTTGCCGCCACAAGTGATTTCGCGAAGAAATTATCACCTAACCGACACATTTTTATCTAGCCTTACACGCAAACTTAATAAATCTGGACCGTCTGGGGTGACTGTCTTACCATCTTATCCAAGTGTTTCTCAACACGATCCTGTTTTGTTTTATGTAATCTTCAGACTGCCTATTGTGCAACACGAGGCTGTTGCGTCGTGACAGCCATCACTGCCACTGAATGAATGGCCTCAAGAAGAAAAAGAAAATAACACGGCTGTCAATTCGGGAAGCATAATGAGGCAGACACGGTATACGGCGAAGCAGTTCGTTACCAGAAAAGTGACAGAATGTACTGCATGCATTTCCTTCCTTCGCTTGTGGGTCTGTTTGTTTCTCGGCAAAGGCTTCGCAACACTTTTGCTGTGATGCGCTGAGCAAGGGCAAGACGTCAGGATTTGCGCCGGTGACGGGACTGGGGAGCGGGGAATGCTAGCAGCAGAGGATAAAAAAAACGTGAACGGAGTGTGGGAGAAGACTGAAAATACAATGATAAAGAGAGTCTCGAAGAAGGAAAAAAAAATCCGGAGAACGATGCGAGCCTTGCTCGGCAAACAACCTGCCAGAGCCGGCGCCACGCGCGTCCCAGCGTCTAAGTGCCTCACACGCGGAGCGCGCGAGCGCGTGCGCGCCGGCGCCTGTGAGAGTGGGCTTGAGTTGCGCTCAATTTACAAGTTTAATCAGGAGCGGGAACTGACGCCCGGTGCTTTGCTGCGCAGACTTTTCTTCTGCCACCTCCCACTACACCCAGCCCCTCTCCACTTCTCCTTTCGCTTTATCGCGTCTTCTCGGTCCACTTGTCTTTTTCTATCTAGCGTTCTCTCTCACCTTCCACCTTCGTTTCGTTCCTTAAAGGCGCGAGAAGTCACAGTTGCCTCAGTGTCGACCTTTTTCACCCGCCCGATCCTCCCACCTTCCCCTTCTAGTTTTACACTGCCGCTCCCCCAACAAACGTATGTGTACACAAACGGTTGCAATCTGTTTGAGCCTCAAGGCAAAGCTGTTGGAGATGGGAAATTGAGCCAGACTCAATGGAGGAAGGCTACGTGCGCGTTTAAAAAAAGGCGGCGGAACACGAAGGAGTGAAAGGACGAGGCCGTCCCGAAGCGAACACAACGAGCCTGGAAACGAAATGAGAGCGCGAGTGTGAAGAGGGCTGATGGGGGCGCATTTCCATCGTAACTAACTTCGTAATTAAAAGGTGCGTGGCGTGCGAGTCTTCAACTCTCTCCCCCTCCTCCTTTTCCCGGATCTCTCTCTCTCTCTCTCTCTCTCTCTCGTTGCGCGCTCACTCACGCTCTCGCCGTCGTCGTCAAGAGCAGAGCTCATTTTACTGGCGAAGCGTGCGCCTGGGCTTGGCCCCGGCGTTATCTTGGGCCAGCAAATTTCGCAGTCGCCGCTCCTCGCAGACAGATGCTGACTGGGCCCCCCTCCACTGAGATTGTCGCTCACCACGAGCCCCCTTTCGGACAGGGTGGAGACACGCCAGACGCAGTTATCACGCACGCGAGGCCTCAATAAAGCACCGGACAGTTTGCAGTGTGTGCTTGTCTCCCCACTCACCCTCCCCTCTCTGTCCCCCCTTGCTTTGCGAGAGACGGGCGCTATATGTTTGCGACGGAGCCTCCTTAAATTAAGACTGGCTGTAGCCGTTACTTTGACTTGCACAGCTAAGAATAGCTGGAGTGCTGAGTATATAGCACGAAGAATTGTTCTTGAGTCTGCACATGCAGACACGTGCGCGCACACTTGCGGAAACAAGTTTTGAATCGCGCAGTGCCATAGTACACTTATTTGACATAATGTTTGAGAAAGATTTTGTACAAAGCATGAGAAAACAGGAGGAAGAGAGCGAGAGAGAGAGAAAGGCAAAGGAAAGACAGGAACGTTAACCCGAAATTATCTCCGGTTGGCTACCCTGTAACGGGGGAGGGGTGAAAGGGGTGCGATAGATGAGAGGAGAAGAATACGAAAGAAACACACACACACGCATAATAGATAACTGCTTCTGTGGGCGCTGCCACTCAGTCTCTGAAGGCGTTTCATAGTGTTACACAGTCTCGACGTCCCACTAATTGGACATTCCACGTCTCACAGTTTTTACAATTGTAGCTTTGTTACAGTTTGTCACAAAGTCCGGTGTCTTGTAAATATTATCTTTTAAACAGGAAATATTGATGAATGTGACTGGGAGAAGAAGGGTTCTCGCATTTTTAGACAGAGAAAGAGGCTTTTGAACGGCTGCATAATGACCAGAATATCATAGTTGTACTTTGATTTTAACATTCCTTGCAATCGAGAAATTTTTCTCGGTATGGATGTTTCACTGTAGTGCAGAAAAAAAGTTACTCTTTATTATTAGGGGAATGTTTTCAGAGAACCACGATAAAAATAAAACCAGAAAGGAAATTAATTTTATCTGAGTTGACCACCCTGCACTGGTAAAGTGCCCAAAGTGTTTGAAAGAAAAATGAGTAGATTCGGCGAAGAAACATTAATGCTGGCATGCACGCACAATTTAAGCGTTTAAGCGTTAATCGTTTAGTACAAGCAATCAAGTGTCTTGGCGATTTAAAGAATAGAAAAAAATACGTCAGCGCTGTTGCGGTTTTCGCTTTCTCAGGCTCTTGAGGCCATGCTCCAAAGATATTGTCTGTGAAAATTCCGTTGTTTGATTAGCTTTCTCCATGAATAAAAAAAAGAAGGTTTCAAATACTTCAGTTCAGGTAAGGGAGCTTCTAAACAGAGTTTCGTTGACACATAGCATGTGTTTTGTTTTATATTGTTAGGCACAGAAAAAGTTGCAATAGTCGTGATGCATCCCGTGCTACTCTGAGTTTATTTTAAATGCTCAAAAGAGAACCAAGCAGGAGAAGTCAAAGGGTGGCAAATATTCCCCATTAGCATGATACTGAAAGGAGTTTTTGAAGAAAAACAAGTGCACTTAAATACAAGCAACAAAAGAAGAAAAAAAACAGCCCCAGAAGCGTGCTAGAATCAAATAGTCCCACTTTACGCGACTATATATTTCGTTTTTAAATATGCATTAAAAGAAACGAAATTGTTTGAGGCGTAGAACATAACAGACAGCACGTGTGTGTTTCGCATCCGTTTTCAACCTTTTTTTTGCTACGTTCCTCAATTGTATCAATCATGGCAATTATATTTTTACCAAGCCGTCCGTCGTGCGCATGCGTGAACCTGATTTTGGTTCTGCTTGTTTATTTTGTCTTTCTTTTGTATGTTTCTTGGCAGAATACTCAGTTGAGTATCAGCGGAGTGCAAAAAAAAGCACACGTCATCTTTAACTTTCTAAAAATGGAGTATGTGTTATAATCGCAAAATGAAAAGTTAGTTATCAAATTCTTGTCAAGTATGACGCTACTTGCTCGCGAAGACTGTGTCTGCAAAAACGCATAAGCCATCTGTGCAAGCAGCACTTGCGTAGGTATAGCACGGCATTTTTACTTAAATTGCTGATAGTTTAGCTTCGAAATCGCTGTACCACTTCCTTGATGACATCTGAGGAGAAAGTAGAAGATACTAAGCTGCAGTTAGCAAACCTTGTGGATCGTTAGTCGGCGAACCTAAAAAAATAAAGGAGAAGAGATAGAGCCTACAACTCATACGAGTTTTATGTTAAAGCGATCGGAAGAAATGAAGAGGAAAGAACTTTGGTGTTTCCGAGAGTACAGCCCCTTTTTTCATATTCGTTTCCGAGCGAAGCTAAACAGCTTTTCCACGAAACCCAAGCGAGTTCTAATGAGCTAACTAGGCCACGAATTTTCGTCACTCAGATATGCTGGGCTCAGACGTACGAAGCCCACTTGCGTCGGCACGTGCTATAGCCAAGAAGTCGTACAAATGGTGAATTCAAAGCTGTGCGCGAATCGAGTGGGTTTAGAACGATGAGGTTATATGCACGCGAGTGGAAATATGACAAGACATCCAGATATTCAAAACTTCCTCTGATAGACAAGCTAAGGGCGCATTCTGACTTGCTGGTAGAAAGTGGATGTTGGGGAAGTATTAAGCTAACGTTTGTGAACTCGTCGTTATAGAACGCCCCTAAACCTCTAAAAAAAGAACTTTCGGATATTTTAGCTGACACTGTCTCTGCGGTTAGCGCAATGCTGAAATAAAGAAGACTATACACAGCGCAATAAAAACACGTCTGTGTAGTGCGCTTCCTAATAGAGCGACAAGATGTTACTCGTATGTTGAATGCATGAGCCCTATCATAGCATGAGGCGACAACTTGTGGACCTTAATCTGGCAGAAAAAATCGCTTGTCGGAACAACCTGGTTGCGTTGCATCTTGTATTGTAAACAAAACCATTGCTAGGATAATAGCGACTGCAATATGGCATCATGGCGCTCACACCAAATGAATAAAAAGCTGTGAGCGTTGGTAAGAGTTTTTGTTAGATAATGGTTATAGTGTGAACTATTCGAACAGTAGTAGCGCGCTTTGTGTCTGGAGAATGGCGCCCAGGCGGAGCAGATTCCGTCACTAAGTACCAGGCTAATCCTGCCTGCAGCAACAACATAATCGAGAAGACTTCTACTACCGAAACAATACGGAGAAGGATCGAGACATACGCTTTTTCATGAAATGGACTTGCCTACAACCCACTGCTTGTTTTTTTCTTTTCTTTTTTTTTATTGAGAACCGATCTTTCGAAATACAGCTTTGGTGGATATCGCTGCCATGGCTCATCACTCAGGTCACATGATCAGACTGACATTATTTCCACGCAACATGCTAATGTTCTATAATCTGGTGAAAGAAAATGAACTAATTAATCTTTTAATGATTTCCTTTAGAAGGCATGTGTAAAGGCGGCCAGATGTAAACCTACATCCATCCAGCAAGAATTGTTAGAATCGAAGTTCTGAGATACTTGTCTCCAAAGTGTGCAAACGAATTAATTTTCCTTTTAACATTGCCCCAAAAAAGCCTCCTTTTTGTGAAATAAGGAACCAAACAAAGTTGCAGGAAGGGAATTTGGGGATGGCAGCGTCATAGAAATATCAAGTTCTGCTTATGTGAATTTTGCGTGTATATTTATGTGTTTATGCGCAGAACACAAGAGCTGAATGTTACCCGCCATGTCGGTGTTCATGTTTTTATGCCTTTGTACTCGTCTTTCTGAGGGCGAACATGCTCTTTAACACTACATTATAATCATAATGATCAGAACTCAAGAGGAAGGCTTGCGAAGCTCATGGAGTCCAAGTTCTCTAGTTACTCCTCCTGCCAAAAAAGCGGTCCTGTTTTTCTTGTGGCCCACAAGCCTTCAGTAAAATTTCTAAGTATAGGTATAGTGTGTGTGTGTGTGTGTGTGTGTGTGTGTGTGTGTGTGTGTGTGTGTGTGTGTGTGTGTGTGTGTGTGTGTGTGTGTGTGTTTATGGGTTTGTGTGAGCACTGTATTTCTTAAATATCACACAGCTCCTGCAATACTATGTTGTCAGCCACGCTAACATCTTCAGCATATCATTAAGGTTTGTATCTCTTGCTATGGTCAATATTAGTTTGATATATCACGCTTCCAACCCACTCACTCATTCACCTATACAAGTCGTGTTTGAATTTATGTATACCCACCATCACTTACCCGTGTTTGCCGACTCTGTGGTATTTACATTCGCAGCACCAAATTCTCTCGAACTTAACGGCTGAAAACTGCTGAGGCGTACTTACGTTCATAGCACGAAATGTTACTGAACAACTTGTCGGGTTTGTTCGCGGTTACCACAGGCCAACCGAGGCTGCCGGGATTTGCGAGAGATGTCCATCGTAAAGATTAACAACAACACCAGTGTCGACCAGGGCTCCCTGCTTTCGAGATCACCAGACTGTATCTGTCCAGAAAAAGAAAAGTGCTGCGCACGCCTTCCGCTCGAACGGGAAAGTCGTAGACAAGTGAAGGGCGCGCCCAGACATCGTCCCGCCGCTCCTCGCGCACTTCGGGAGAAGGCGCGGTTTTGGGAGCTGCAGCTCGAGTCGAGATCTATCAAAGGGCGGCAAGAGAAACCAAAGAGGGCTGACAACGCGGGGCGGGACCGTGCGCTTCCCAATCGCTTCTCTTTTCGCGGCACGTTCGCATCGATCTGCAGACATCGAACAACTTCTATCAGGAAGATCGGGGAGACGAAGGCTGCCTCCGCTAGTCCTGGAGCTCTGCTGTTCCCCCGCGATTTCGTTGCTGGAGCTTTCTCCCCAACCCTTCGCGTATGCGTTTTTTTTTCTTCGTTTATTTCTTTCTCAGCCCGTCGTGTTCGTTCCGGTGTCGGTCCCTCATTCTTTTCATCAGCGGCCGGTTTTGTTTTCATCGCGTCCACCGACCGCCCTCGGCTCTTGTTCTGGGTCCGGCCTCTCGCTTGGCTCGCCATTCATCTGCACCCCCGAGCCAGACGTGGCTTCTCAGCTCGTTGAACTCTCTGGGACTGGGGGACCTCTCTCCACACAATCCTTGAGAAGGAGATGTATGCTTGCTTTTAGCCCAAGCAGTTCCTTGCGGAATCATTTGAACGCATATATTTCTGTTTTTTTTTTTTTTCTTTTCAGGGATCCGTCTGAACCGCCTGATGATCCTTAAGTGCCGGAGCAGTTACACAAATTTCTTACCCCAGCTCTTTCTACGTTCATCTGGCATTCAGAGACTCGCGGCTGAGTACATCGGCTTTATCCTCCGACGGTGTCCTGCGAAGGCTGTGCGCTTTTGGCTTGGGAAAGCAGGCATACTCCGCGTGGTGTAATCCTGCGTGGAAACATTTCTAGTTATCTAGCTTTGCCGACAACTCCCGTTTCCCCAACGCCATTACCTTTAATACGCCGTCTCTCAGGAAGCTTTATAATCATTATTTGAAGAGGTGAGTGCCTTAGATGACGGTAAAATGGAAGGTAACTTTGGTAGGTCTTGAATCCTGCTGATGACAAGTTAATCTTTGTAAAACGTCTTAGCGAACCTGTGTGACTCTACGGGATCGGGGATCGAAGATAAGCGAAGCTTCCACACTTTCGCGTTCAAGAATATTACACCACCCTGACGCACGGCGCGCCATCGCTACAATTCCCTCACCACTGGAAGCACTGCTCATGTGACTCCTCCTATTCTCCTGCGTTATTTACCGCTGTGCATCTTTCACTATTTCTAGCGCGCCTAATTATACTGTTCATGTTTTGTAACAAAATGTTCAATGCCAGACTCTTCTCGAAGAGGGATTTCGTGGTCTGCATCTTACTGCTTATATAGGATAGCTTTCAAGGTTATTTTACTTCTTTAGAACGGCGTTATATAGGACGTGTCCCGCCATCTGCTCCTTCTGCTGTCTTGTGAATCGTTCCTCTCTGCTTTTCTTTATTTTTTGCGCTTTGTCTTTCAGTAGAGAGGCTGCACAGTAATTGATGTAGTTTCTTGTGTATTTCCTCCACCCAAACACCTTTTTTGTCTTTTTTGATGTATTGTTTCTAAAATCTACTGAATTTTCGCAGCGGCAAAGCTGCATTATCATATCATTTTAGTTTCCACATGCTATTATTTTATGCTCTCTGTGATTTCTACAGCGTGCTAAATTTAGCGCTACTTCGGTAGTATCTTGCGACACACTCATTTTTACAACATTTTTTTTAGAAGCTCTTGAGTAAGTTGTGCAAATTACTCACTGCATTCCATCAGTCCTGCATTTCGATCAGTCCTTTAGTTCTCTTCCAGCAATCACTGGAAACGGCCCGATTAGTGTTACTTTGAATTACGGTGACTCAGATATTGTCTCAGATTACAGTTACTCATATATTGTCTGAGGCCGCAATAAGCAGAGCTATTATTAATTAAGAACGCATCCAGTAAGCAGCGCAATTCCGGTAATTGAATTGTTCTGCTCCGACGCCCTATTTTGCAACAAATGCTTTGCGTAATAATGCGTTTCGCAATCGTTTTCTCCTGCGCATTTTCACTAATCGTAGTAAAAATAACAGCGTCACCGTGAAAAATGGGCAACAGCCATAACAGCCCCACCTAAGTGTAAGTGGCAACCACATGGCACGTATGTCGGGCATTCTTGATGCGGGGCGTTGATCGACGTTGACGTGTCTTTTACAACAAAGTTCTTATTTTGACTGAAATGTGTATGGTCAGGTATCCGCTGTATAATTCAAGCACATGGACAAATGTCGGCTGGAAATAAAGGTGTACACCTCGTTGCATAAAACAGCTGCATCGATTAGGTATGTGGCCCACTAAAGTGGCCAACTATAATGTGTCGCATACCCAGTTGATGCAGCGACTTTATGTCACGAGATGTAGAGCCATATACGCGGGAAATATTTTCCCTGTGGCCGTGACCTGAGAACCATTGCCTCTTCTTTCACCACGGTATCAAAGTTCATGGAGAGTTCCACTGAAGTTTACGAAAAAAATTGGCTATGTGGTGCACGTTTACTGCATTAACAAAACAAGAACAGACGAGCACTGAGAAAGAAACACGCACGTTTGCTGTCATTTCAAGCAACGGCTAGGTAGGTTGCCGGAGGTAACCCGATTTACAACAAATATACTGCAGTAGCCGAGAAACCTGATCTGTAGTGGTTGACCTTTCGTATTTCGGCGACGGCACAAAACCAAACTACAACTTGTTCATGTGTTTCTCAGTCCGTGTCTGTTTTCCCACTGTTCGTCCAATACATGTCGGGAAGGTATTCTAACATTTTCTATACTTCATCTGTCTTCGTCGACAAAGGTTTTCCAGCAATCTTCCCTCCCCAGCAAAGCACATAGCATGAATCTATTCGGCTCAACTTTCGTGTAACTGTGGGTTCGCGCGTCGAGCCAGGATATATAGTTCACGCGTTCGCAATGCTCCGGGGTTCGGACGACGAGCTTCGGGCTGGCGCTGTACGACGCGCGTGCACTCTGGGCCGCTGCTTCCCGGACAGAAGGGAGCAGCACGGCGAGGAAAAGGTGGGGGGAGGGCAGCTTTCTTCGGCTCCTGTCGAAAAGATACGGCTGATGGCGGTGCCACGAGGAGAAGCCTCCCTTCTAGCGCCATCACCACTTCTCGGCTCTAGTTTTTCGGTACCCGGTATAGTCCCGCCACGGCGAGATGAAAATGGGGTGCTATTTTGGAGAGTGTAACATCTTTAGCGGCGTTTTCGTCGTCCTCGTCGCCTTCGTCATCGTGGTACGGGTGGGCGCGGCGTACACACAATGCGTAAATTCTGGGCGCTCAGCTCGCAGCGCGGGCGCGCATATATAACGACGCCATTTATCGCGACTCATCATCTCGGAAGAACAGGAGACGGTGGCAGAGAGGGGGAGGGCTTTAACGAACCCTCATTACGCGGCTTTCCTGCCCCGCCCCGCACCCCCTCCCAACCCGACGCGAGCAGCGATTTCAAGCCGGGCCCTCCTTGCTCGGGCAGCCGTCGCCGATCACGTCGCCGCCACCGTTGTTCGGAGGCGCGTCGATATGCGAGGAGCGCAGTGTATTTTTCACGCGCCAAGTATATGCCGAGCGCCACTTCTTGAAAACGAGAGCATCTCGGCAAGTGGGGAAGCGTTTATATATGTATACGTTGTGATGCTTTTGCACGCTTTCGACTGCTTCGAAGGCTGTCTGATGAGAACCCGTTTGTCGGCGGCACTCAACTGCGTGCTCGCACTGTGTTTTGTCTTGTGCGGCTGATTGCTGACCGCTCGCGTTCTCGAGAAGAAACGTCCTCGCGCGTGCTCATTTGCTTTCGTTTTGCGCTTCAGTGACACGGTGCGAAGGGATCTGATAAGATTTTTTTGTTTTGTTTTACTGAAGAAGGCATTCGTGGGTTGTTTACGTATCCTGTCCTCAAGAAATAAACGAGTCACGGGAAAGTAGGCATTATTTTCTGTGCCGTAAGCCGTTGTTTGAGCAACATCAACTCGGCAAGAAAAATAAAGGAGAAAGACAGAAAATGTGTGCTTGGGAGAACGGCTCCACACGTGTTCTGCGATAATCAATATAATTTTTTTTACACATACTCACGGCGCATCACCATTAGCGTACATCTAAAGCTGCCCGAGTTGGTGTTGTGCTGCAGTTACGGAGGAGACCCTCGTTGATGATGAGGTAGCATCATGGTATGATAACAACGCAGCTATTTACGTACTCTGCCATTGTCGAATGACGGTAGGAGAGTATGTGCACTCGGTGAATGGCGGGCATTTGAAAAGTTTGTGCACCACAACAAGGCGCTGAAGTTTCACTGCGCTTCGCTGCACACAGTGCAGCGTGCGCACACTCTGTTCACTCTTCCTATTCTCTCTTTCCCTTACCCCCGGTGTAACGTAGCAAACCAGACGCTCGTCTGTTTGACCTCCCTGCTTTTCCTCTGGATGCTTTCTCTCTCTCTCTCAGAATAAAGATACGAATGTAGGCGCACATTGTACTGTCCTTCTCGGGCTCCATGGATATATCCTTAAGGTGACAGTAGTCGTTGGCACTTCTTTATTATAAAAATATATCGTGTTAAGGTGCACTAGTTTCAAAAACCATGCCTTTTATGCTGATTAAGTAACCAGATTTGCTTATATGATTTTAGCAGTTGCCTTTGATCTGTCATTTAATTAGAAAGCATCCAAAGCAGACCTTATAGGGACAATGCTAACAAGGACTTGATACAATTGAGAGGCATCAGCGTGTGGAATTGTGCGAAACGTTTTGATTTTGTTTACATTCAGCTGTTAGTTGGTGGTCGTTTTGTATGTCTTCGAGCAGGTTATTACTTGAATATACTATCCAGAGTAGCATAATGTGCAATATGATATTACCCAGAAGCAGACGCTTCCAAACAATCTAAAATAAAAATAATTGTGCTCTTAAAATTAAAAGTTATTTCACTCTATTTCATTCGTAGCTTACACACCTTTGCCGTAATACTTTTGTTATTCATGTGAGCATCGTCAGCCTATACGACATGTAAGAAGGTTCGTTTCTAGTTTGCTTTTGAGCTTTAACTACCTTTCTATATTTAATTGTGAAAACCTGTCTCTTACATCCAAGTTCAAAAACGAGCGTAGATATGATCCTTGCGTCCAGTTTAGGAAGTTCGGGGGCTGGTTGGGTCGATGAGTCAGGTGGATCAGGTGATGGAGGTTAATGAAAACAGAATGTCCTATGAGTAAAATCGCATCACGGGGTCTGCAAGAAGAAGGGAAGTGGGGAGGGCTAAAATATAACGTCTACTACGAAAAGTAAATTGCACAATGCTAGAAAAAGAAACTGAAGGAAATGCATCTGCATCGACATGTCAATTTAATAAACCAGGGTATCCGAAAAAGTAACGGACGTTTGAAAATTTAACGCCCTGCCTTGACTCTTTCCTCACCATCTAATCCCATTTAACGGAACTGCAACCTCTGCTCGTTTTTGCGTGATGGCAGGTCAGTCCTTAAGCAGGCTGTTATAAATACGAAAAGTTATAAACTGTGCGTGTCGTGAATAAGCTAGGCCGCACATTATAAAAATTACAATACGCCCCTTCTGATTCATGCATTATTTCTTGCTTTTCCATTTCTCTGCAATTTCTACAATTTGTAATACAAACATTCCTTTTTACGTGCATTCCAAGCAAGCCAGAAGCCAACTGCAAAGCCATTCCCACTTCGGAAATCGCCTGGCGGCCGATAATACGCGGTGCCGTTAACTTCCCTCGTGCAACTGCCTCTAGGAAATAAATCTCGGAAATTTTTATTTGCATTCCTCTTGTCGTTTAATTCTTCATACCCGAGCCACAGCTTTGAAAGTAACCCTTATGTTGCCAAATACTGACGCTCTCCCGAATGCATTCGAGCCTCGCAGTACTATCGCTAGGGCTCTCTGCTGCAACCGTTGCTTGTACCGGAGACCGCAGTGGGGTTTTAAAAGGGCGGGTGTAAAAGTTTTCGCATGCTAAAATAAAGCGGAAATTTCAGCGCTTGCTTGCGGATAATGGCGGTTGCTGACGCGGCCGCGTGGTCTCTTTAAACGGGCCTCTTATCGCGGCGCCAAAGGGAGAATCCCCCTCCCCCCTCCCGCCCCTCGCCCGCGCCACCCCAGGACCCCGTGGAGAAGCCGAAAGCACCGCAATAAACCGGCATGGCGCTAAAGCGCGCGGGCCCCTCCTACGTATAGCGTCCTTCCTTGGCGCTCTTTTGCTCCGAGCACATCGCCGGCAGACTCGAGAACAGCACTTGCGCCCGGGAAGATCACTGTGTAAGTGATAAATGCCCTGGAAGGGGGGGGGGGGGGGGGGGCAGCAAGGCTCGCACCCGAATAAACTCGCAGAATAGGCGAGCTGGTGTGAAAGAAGAGTGCAAAAATAAATAATGCGTAACGGAAAAATGTATGTGCGATGGCTTGTAAAGAAAATACAGCGATAAGATCATAAGAAGATTGAAGTTATTTGGTTTTATAAATATTAAACATGGCTAGGGGAGATGGGGGACCGTGACATTCCAGGCTGACTGAGCTTGCACGTGTGTGTGTGTGTTTGTGCGCGCGCGTGTGTGAGTGTGTGCATGAAAGTCTGTCTGTGGACGGGCATACGTGCGTACCTACATTTGCCAGTGCATCCTTGCGTGTGTGTTGAGCACGATATCTGACGTCACGCGCAAAGAAAACGCAAAATACAAGGCGGCAGTTGAGCTGCCAAGCTGCTGAATAATCCTGTTGGAACATGCCTCTGAAGGCTAGGAAGTTGCACAACGCCACTCCTCAATCGGCCACAATTGGCTCGGCATCGGTTAGACAGCGCATGCTTGCTAGTAACTGTGGACTGAAATGGCATCTGCCATGCACAAAATACATGCCCAAAATACACCGCCAAATTTTAACGGCTCGAAACTTGACTACAAAGGTGAGAATTCGCGCTTGTACCGGAGAGATGGCAAGGAGTGAAATTTCGTGCTTATGCAGGGAATGAGTGCAGCTGAATAGAATACAATATTTTATCTTTCGTATGATATATATATATATATAAATCCTACCGCACATCGCACAAAGAAGTGATAATATACTTCAACGCAGCAAGGTAATGTAATAGAAATGTGAAACAACACACATTATAGAAAACATATTTTTAGAGAAAACTTTTTAAGGTCAGACTGCAAATGAGATGTTTCTGTATATATACTTGGTACAATATAATTTTCCGTATCGTATTTATTATGGTTGCTCGGAGTTCAGTTTTTTTTTTTTTTCGAAGTATTTGACAAGGCTGCTCTTTTGAATGACACCAGTCTTAGTCGCAAGTGAAGTTGTAAATTATGTTCATATCAAAAAGGCAATCATATGACTCCAAAAAGAAAACAAAGGTAACATGTCATCAGGGGCGCCTAATTTAGGACATGCAACAAAAATGTGTCACTGATTCGTCCGTGAGCACCGAAAGCGGACTGCAGGAAAGCCAGCTTACACAATAGAACAATCTGCGCGCACAATCGTGAAACACTACAGTTTATATTCGCAGTTGTACCGATAAGAACAATGGGAACTGCAACGCCGCGCTACCCAGACGAACAGTATATATCTGCATTGCATTACGCGCGTCCCGGAATGCATTCACGGCCGTCACCATAGGTAGGCCGCGGGTGCAGCGCACGGCAAAAGAAGAGGCTGCCGTACGCAAACATAAGTGCGAGCACGATCGTGCCCGTAAGGCCGATCCCGTGTATCGGTAACGGCAGAAATTCTGACCGTCTACCACGGCGATCACAAGGCAATACTGCGCAAGTGTAGAGTCGTCCGTGAAAGTGCGGGTGTGTGCGTGCAATCAACGGCCGCATGATCTAAAATAAAAGCTATGCAACTTAACGAAATGTGTCTTCATTCAACTTCAACGTTCAAAAAATACAACCCTAAACGAGCAATCAAATCACATATGCATCGCATCGGGTCGCTAAGCATTTCTTGGGTTTGTTGCGTGGTCGTTGGCTTTGGACTTGGACTTTGATTCAGTTTGCATGAAAGAAAGCTTCGCGTTCAACCATCTTTCTTTAAGAAAGGGGCTTTGATGTTTTTTTACGAAAATAAACATCAAAAGAAACATGACATCGCATTTCAAAAAGCCGCATGCCAGCCAAACTACTTACTAGAATTATCGAACAGCTGAGGGTCTGAAAATAAAACAATGAATTAAGACACACCGCGTATACAGAGGTCAAGACAGTTGTCTAGAACGCGCTGCACATGGCCAACGCTGCTGTCAGGGCTTTAGGCGACCAGCAGGGTGAAAGAAGACACAGCATCTCGTAAATGTAGCCCTATAGGTGCAAACTTGACTTCCAGTGTCATCCCTAGCTGTCGCCTGTGCTGTCCAAACCATGCGCGTTACAAATTCTAGACAAGTGCTTTGATCAGCTCAATATATACAGCTCAAATATACAGTTCAACTACGGTGTGGTGCTATATACATCGTCTCACGATTTCAAGAATTATTTCTATCCTACTTCACGATTGCAAGAGTACACACGCAGCGTGAACAGATAACTATAGGCAGGCAAAAATTAGACGGTGCGCACTGCGTCTCATTCTCGCATGTCGGCTCAGCTCGCAGGAAGAGAGTGGTGTGGATCAGAGAGCAAACGGGGATAGCCGATATTTTAGTTGACATTAAGAGGAAAAAATAGAGCTGGGCAGACCATGTAATGCGTAGGATGGATAACCGGTGGACCATTAGAGTTACAAATTTAACACCAAGAGAAGGGATGCGCAGTCGAGGACGGCAGAAAACTAGGTTAGATGATGAAGTTAGGAAATTCGCAGGCGCAAGTTGGAATCAGCTAGCGCAAGACATGGGTAATTGGAGATCACAGGGAGAGGCCGTCGTCCTGCAGTGAAATTAAATATAGGCTGCTTCTGCTACTGCTCATGATGATGATGATGATGATGATGATGATGATGAATGCCACACTAATTAGCTCAACAAAAGGTGATAGGTGTTACGCCAACTTTCATACAGTGAATATTTGCTGATCAACGATCCATAATCGTCGGATTTAGTGCATCTCAACCCAATATTCCTAGCTAATTTTCACGCCTTCACACCTAGTCATTTGCGGCTGTCATTCATTACGTGCTTTTACGAAATAAAAGGTGTGACTCCAATAAAGCTAAACACAGATGTATGCTGAAGCATTGACATCATTGGGCCATCAAGCTTTGAATCAAGCTTTGAACGCACGCTAAAGAACCTCGGGGGGTAGAAATTAATCCCCAGCCCCCATTACGGCCTCACAATCACCGGGTGTTGCTTTGGGAGGTGAAGAGTCATAATTTAGGTTCATTTTCTTTCATTATTCACTATACTAAACCGCTTGCCGGATCGGAACAAACGCTGAGCGGTGCTGTATCATGGGTAAAGATAGTTCACCGCAATAAATATAAACGTCATAAATCAGGACTTGTGGTAATCACGGCTATAGAGGCATAACTATCAGGAACGAAAGTCGATCATTTTTTTTTTTCACTTGCGTAACGAGCGCGCAAGGCGGTAATATGAAGCCGACTAGTGCATAAATGACATTCTTACGCAGCAAGCGTTAAAGAATTGATAATTCAGAATTTTTGTCCATGAAAAAAAAAATGAAACGCAGTGAACGAAATGACGACCTTGACTGTACGTGCAAAAAAAAATCAAAATCAACACCAAAAGCAAAGAAAGTCTCCAGAGCAGCAGGCAGCTGTCGACATCCATTGATCTTCGCCTAGGCCCAAAGTTCATGCAAACTAACTTTTCCCCCATTCGACAAAACTGAGTCCATTGGCCGACGGAGAAAACGACGTCAGTTTTGAACTTCGCAAAAAATCAATTGTCGTAGGAGTCAACGTTCGTGTGTTCACTCCTGTGTTCACTGCCTTGTTCGACTCTCTGATATCTGCCGAAATTGTTCAAAATCGCGGGTATTCCTCTCAACAAAACAAAGAGCATTTCCTTTTTTTTTCATTCTGGAACCTCGTTTTTTCAACTTGCATATAGCATGAGCCAGGCTCTACCAATTCTCGCTATTGGGAGCAATACAGAAAATGCAAAGAAAACGACAAAGGTCTCTCTGACTGCTGACGTTCCCGAAGCGACCATTCGTCAGCAGAAACCAGCTTTTGTTCGCGCCTCTGTAGCTGGACAGTGCCGTGTTTCGCTCCCATTGTTGGAAAGTACAACTTTCCGCGTTTTTCAGTGTTCGCGTGATAGTCTCTGTTTTTATTCTTGCTTATAGCTGCTTCGCGCCGCAGCTAGAGGGCGCGGTTTACTTCCGCGGGCAGCGCGTTCACCTCTGTTGACGGTAATTGCATCACAAGCGAAGGCCCCCCCCCCCCCCCCCGGGGCCAGCACCCTCAAAGCGGCCGTGTCACACGGACGATTCAATTTTAAACGGGCTCTTGCGTGGGGGGCCCACGCAAGACGAATCTGTTCTCGCCTGAAATCAAAAGAAAAAGAAATATGTCGAAAAAAAAAAGAAATTGTCCTACGGCTCCGCCCTTTTTGTGCCTTGGGAATGCGTATGCGTATTACGATCTTTTCTTCTTTGCCGCACGGTGTCACGGAACGGCAACAAAAGTAACAAGGACGACGAACGCCGCACAAAAGCAGCATAAGACATCGCCTCCCGCCCGTAGCCTTATTTTTTTTTTTTGTACGGCTTTATATATAACGAGACGTTTTTCGCGTTGCCTGCCTGCTTTGCGCGCGCTCAATGCGCGCGGGGTGCGAGGCGCTCTTGTTTCACGCTTAGTTTCCCATGCTAAAAAAACGTACAAGAAAAGCCCCGGCGTGCAAAATAGCTTTCTTTCTTGCTTTGACGCCTACTGATTACCTCCATATTAACGGCTCTTCGTTACATTTCTTCTTTTCTTTATTTCTCCTTGCACTAAGCGTCCGTTCCACGTGCGCCTTCTTGCACCGGCTTGCAGTGTTCCTTTTCTAAGGCTGCCATCCTCGGGTCTTTCGCCCCTCCACCGTCAGTCCCGCCCCAAAGCGGGCAATGTTTCTACGCTCTGCCGCCGCTTGAATTTCTTTTTGTTTTCTTTAGTAAAGGCCTTTACTTTTCCATTTTTCTTTAGCGTCGACGCTGCGTCGAAGTAGCGGTGAAAAGAGGGATACTTAAGGATTTCTGCAGTAGGCTTCCCTCAGCCTTGAAACAATGCAGCTTCGAGCGAAAAGAAAGGGAAATAAGGTACGAGGGGGAAAGCCTTCCCGGTTGTCGGCCTTACAGAATCCGGTGTCCGGAGGAAAATGCGGGAAGAGGGAAAAAAATCCCGCTTCTTCTGTGGCACGGTTCAGTGCCTTGTATATATATCGGCGGGCCGGTCTTAGAGGAGCGCGAGGTGGAACAATGGTTGGGGCCCGAGACTGCGCCTGGTGCCCTGGCCTGTGCGCTGTAAGGAGACGCAGGACAGCGTCTTCTCCCCGCCGAGTGTTCTTCGGGCTCGCCGTTACACCCTTATGCTATCGCTCGTTTGCTACCCGATCATTTTGTTTTATCTAATACATTCCCATACGTCGCGCGCTTTATTTTGGTGGGGCTGTTGGACCCTGCCGCGTGCTCGGATTGCAAAGCGGTCGGTTTTCCTCCGAAGCTCATAGTTCTTGCGTTGGGGAGCGCTTACCACAACGGCATTTTTATTATTACATTTATACCACGCGATTGCCGGCCTTCCAGAGGTGTCGCGGGGGGGTTACGTGGCGATGCCATTTCGTGGGCTAAAGTGCCACATTTGGGGGATTAGTGTATAACGAGGTTTATTGAGGGAACTCTACGGGAAAGGATCGTACATTCCACTGCCCGAAGCTCCTAGCGATGAGGTTGCGGGGAAAGCATACTGGTCTATCGCGCAAAGCGCTCTTGTTACTTTTTCCACTAACCTTGCTTACTTGTTTCCTCTTTTACCTCTGTGCTTTGTTTTGAGTGCTGAAGCTTGCATTGGTTGTAACCCCCCTCCTCTCTCTCTCTCTCTCTGTTTCCATGCTACCCGGCTTGCTTATTTCTTCGGGGAATGGATACTAGATGCAATTGTCGTACTCACGTAATTAATGCCTGCAGTTACGGCAAGTTGCAAGTAGTTAGGGAGCCCATGCATACGAGAATTCCGGCCTTTATCTGCGGAGGATTGAACTAGGACCTTCCAGAGAACCGAATGCAAATGGACCACAGTGTTTAGGTTCTAAGTGACGCAACGCAGTGTAGGCGCACGATCGTCACTCTAGATTTGGCAATGCGGCGTCCCTTACGGCCTCGTTCGCTGAACTTAGTGAGCCTTTCTTTCGTAAAATCCATCGCTCGCTTACCGACGGCTTCGTTGCCATCCTGCACACAATAACGATTAATCATTGACCGTTCAGAAAGAGGTAGGGTGCTAACTGTTCGACTTGTATATGATCGCGCTCTTACACGATAGGTGCAAAATAGAAACAGCAACTAGCTGTTTCTTTTTTTTTTTCCAGAACGTAGTAGGCACGTAAACAAAAATAAGTGCGTAAATTTGCGTATTATGAGTACTGCCTAAGAATATGTATATATGCATCTTCAATGAAGGTTATGTCATAAACGTGCAAACGGATATCACTTCTGAGTAGTCATACCAAAAGGAAGTCTTTGTGTATACTATATGACCTGTTTTGACCACGTAGTGGCGCATGTGAACCTTCATTCCGAAATTAACTGACTATTTAAGTCAAATAAACTATAGATGTGGAACGACTGAAGACAGATACGTTATGTAATGCGTTCATGCACATTATAATACATTTCTGCTAGACCTGAGACTTTTTACGCGTGTCATTTTTGTTATAAAGTGAACACTGTATAAGACCTTCCGATTGAGTAAATTTCTCCGCTGTACATGCACTGTCTTGTTGGTTGCACCGAACACTGTGATAAATATATGGCCCGCAGTCACAGAAATGTTCTTCCGCTTGAACTGTTCGTAAGAGCGGATTCCAGCCAATTATGACGTTGAACGTATCAATCCCGAAGAGAATTGGCCAAAGGCAAGTAACACAATTACGAACCAAAAGGTTTCTGAATTCAGTCCCAGCTCTTTAGGCTTATATAACTAGCTCGGTTTGATCCCTGTAACCGTTCTTTCAATGAATGTAATGTGAGGACTAACGGTAAATGATGAGCTAAGAGGAAACCTCAACCGTAAATAATTGGACAGGCATACACACGGATTATGCTTGACGCTTTTTATGAGAAGTGCTAGCGTCGTCCGCCGTTACCGCCACATAGCCAGACGCAATTTCATATATTCGCCAGTAAGCTGCCTCCGAAATGCGCATACCCTCCTCACAAAGTGTCTCAGTCTGCTTTAACTCTCGATTGGTGCGTCGTTAGTCCAAGCTGTGCATAATCTGGTTCGCACGTGGTTGAATCAACTAGAAAATTTACGCTATGGAAAAAAGAAAAGTACACCTGCGCGGCTCTGTAAACCCACTCGGTCACACTTAAGGTGCAGCGCGACGTTGAACTACTGCCTCGAGTTGATCCTGCTGATGAAGACTGCCTGCAAACGCAACAAGATTTGCGTTTCGTGAGTCGTCCAACGCAGGGCCACTATTATAAGACGAGTGGCTGAGTGCAACAGCCGCGGGCCAAAGTGCTCGCAGACGGCATGGTCGCTGTGGGAACGATAAGCAAACTTGCACTCTTCATCATGAATCGCGTTTCCCTTCTGTGAGAACGCCGTGTGGGTTACGTAACCACGGTGACTGAATGTCGTGACCGTCGGGGATGGAAGCAGTGAGGTGCCCGCGGCTGTTTTCAAACGGCATTCTTGTGCACTTCAGCAAGTGCAGAACGCTTTGCATGCGTTTAGCAGAGTTGACTCTAGTGTAGGCTTGCCAGAGGAACGCGATGCTTTCACGAGAATTAAATATCGACTATTTTTAACTTCCCACTGCGTTAAACATACCCGCCGGTATTACGGAATCTACTGTGCGCTGTCCGCTTACGTTGGGCAAAGTATAGCGTTAATATTGCTTCACCAAAAACGAAGTGCTTGCCACCGACTTTGCAGTGTGTGGTGGTGTGGTCCGTGTCCCGGTGGCTAATGCGGCGAAAGCACTCTGCCATTTTCCGTGCTGTTAGCTTTGCGGCCTTCTGACAGTGATGCTTGATCACCATAAGTATCAAGAATAGCCTAACCTTAGCCACGGCCATTGGATTTTTTTTTTATCCAGCGGCCGTGCCTGAGCAATACTCTGATCGCCGGGCTTCTTCCTCGTGTGACGGGTGCAGCCAAACATAACATAGTTCACCGTAATTTTCCAACTGTGTTGACGCAGAGCCAGGGCACGTATATTATCTCCGGACAGGCACTGTGCAATACTTTGTGCCTAAAATCAAGTACCCAACTCCCCGCGCACGAAACACACAAGCATGCGTTCTGGTGTATCAGCTATTGACCAAGTTTTAACGGCGGCTTCAACCATATACCTATTTTAGCCGTGCGCGCGACATTGATCTCCGGTATTTTTCCAACGCTGCGCGAATGATGCGACCATTAATATGGCGCGGTTTCCCTGGCGAAGCTGCCGCCACCTCGCGGATCGAGCGCAATTAATATAACCCCAATACATCGAGCTCCCTCACGGCTTCATTTCTTCTTTTTTTTTTGGAATTGCGAAGGTGTAAAAGTGACGCAAATGGCAAATCAATTGTTACTTCTAGAAATCTAGAAGGCTTTTGGCGATAGAGCGCGCAATTCATCATCATGAAGCATTTCCAGAGGCTACTGCTGGTATCATAGAATCCCTATCATTCGTCTCCTGATGTGGAGTGCATGGTTGCACTATCTCTCATATTTCATCGTTATCACTCACACTATACGCAAACCGGCATGCCAAAACAGGTGCCCACAATAGCCGGAGTCCTAAACGGCCGCGAAGCAGTAACCAAAAAGACGCCGCGCTCTTCGCTCAAGCCACGCCGCTGACAGCGCGAAACGACTTGAAATCGTTGGCGTCGCGCAGTCGCCGCCAAAAAAAAAGAAAAAGAAAATGCTCTCGGAAACTCGTCTATGGGAGCCCGCCCACGCTGTGTGCGTGTGTGTGTTCGCCCAACAACGAACAAGGCCTCAAAGCGGACAGCGTGTCTTTGTGATTGGGTCTCGACTTTTTGACGGCATTAGCATGACAATGCGGTGGCGGCCTCAGTGGAGCGCGTGGCCGCTTGTTCTCCCGCGGGAGCTTTGGAAGCGGCGCAACTTCGCGCGCTCGGACGACGCCCAAGGGACCTCGAACCTCATCCACCCTCCGTCCACGTCACCCCCCCCCCCCCCCTCTCTCACACTTCTTGGCCTGATGCCTTCATGCTAAGTTTCTGCTTGCCACGGCTCTTCTACTCTGACGCGTACGCTCCCCGTTTTACTGCACGACGCCGTGACTTGATCGCTGGCTGCAACATTTCGTGGGCACTAACGAATTTTTTTTTCCGATGTTTTGTTGCTTGCTCGGGCTTCTTACCCGCCTGCGTGACAGTCCGTCTTTCTGCGACATTTCTCGTACATCGCGTTTCCTGTCTGTATTATTAGCATTTTTTCTGGTGCTTAGTTTCTTTCCTTTTCTTTTTTTTTCTGCCACTCTGAAATTGTGTTAGTTTCAGAGCGCCCGCTCTTTTTCGAACAGCACTGGACTCCTTTTTTTGTATTCGCGTTATAAATGCTGTTGCTTTTGATCTTTGCGGACCTTCAGACTAGTCAGGCTCGATCGCTTCGTCGCTGGGAAGATTTCACTGACGTCGGCAGTGCGAGGAGCTGTCTAAGTCGAGTTTTGTAGTGGTGCCAAAGTGCAGAAACCGGAGTGGGATGTCCGCTTAGCTGTAGTATGCAGTCATCTACGCTAGCATAAACGAACCATTCTGCAGTAAATAATACGCTGTTCCGGGTTGCGAAGGCAATTTGATTATTTCCGCATCTTTCCACGTACGCTATCGCGAGAACAAATGACTGAGGCGAAAGCATGTGTTGTATGAGCAGCGTCGTTATACTTCACTGAAACTAAAATAAAAATACAATATAGAAGTAAAATTGACACGTTATCCAATCTATTATTGCGTATACAATATAATGACAATATAAGAGAGAAACACACATAGCACCCGAAAGCACCAAGAAAATGATGAAAACGTGTATAACCTTGCAAAGCATTACGGAAAACTCTCTGGAAGCATTTCAGATCGAGATACGAGGGACCTGCTGGGATAAAGTTTTTCTAGAAAACACAGCAGAAAAGGCTTACGATATCTTCATTAGTACCTTTGTGGCAGTATACAGGAAACACTTTGTCACGAAAGAGCGAAAAATCGGTACAAAGATTCGAAAGCCTTGGGTAACCAAAGAGCTTTTAACGAAAATGAGAAAACGAGATAGGTTGTATGCGAAGTTTCTAAAAACTCGGGAACCTTTACATCTTAAGTTGTTTAAGACCTTTAGAAATAAGTTAACAAACGAATTAAGAACGGCGAGAGACGCGTATTATATTCGGGAGTTTGAATCTTGCACAGGACAAACTGATAAACTATGGAACAAGATTAACGCTCTTACGGGACGGAAGCGGAAGGGAGAGTCAGCACAAGAAATTTCATTAAACGGACGCCTAGTGAAAGACCAGGAACTTGCTGACGTATTTAACCAGTACTTCGTAGCCAAGAATTCTGACCCGAATTCTCGCCCCACTAATGATATTGCAACACCTAGAAACAAAAATTCCGTTTTTCTCGTACCAACTGACTCTGCTGAGGTGTGTTCCGTTTATTTGAACCTTAAAAATTCACGTAGCTGTGACGTAGACGACCTGCAGATACGGCCTATTAAATATGTCATTTATGAAATCGCCCCTATTTTGGTGTACATTTACAACTTGTGTATTTCTTGTGGTAATTTTCCTGACAGAATGAAAACTGCCAGAGTAACCCCCATTTTTAAAAAAAAGGTGACAAACAAAATGTAAAAAAACTATCGCCCAATATCGATCCTTCCAATTTTCTCAAAGGGCTTGGAGAAAATTATCCAAAATCGGTTGTCATCATTTTGTAGCAGATACCTATTTATAACTGAATCTCAGTATGGATTTCAGAAGCACAAATCCACAGAACTGGCACTGTTTGATCAGAAGGAGTACATATTAAGAAACTTCGAAAACAGGTTAATAACAATCGGTATATTTGTTGATTACACGCAAGCCTTTGACCACATCAATCATAATATTCTCCTCAGTAAGCTAGAATGGTATGGAGTAAGGGGCACGCCACTCGCATTATTATCCTCCTATCTCAATAACAGGCATCAATTTGTCTCAATAAATGAATTCAAATCGCAACCCAAACAAATAATTTCAGGTGTACCACAAGGAAGTATTCTGGGGCCGTTACTTTTCAACATTTATGTCAATGATCTAATATCTATTTACAAACAAGCAAAATTTGTAATGTATGCCGATGACACAATTATTTTTATATCGTCTCATAACTACACAAAATTACTGAGAATGGCAAATGAACTTCTTGATAGGCTTTCCACTTGGTCCAACAAGAATTGTCTACAGGTTAATTGCAATAAGACCAAAGCAGTAATTTTTCGAACTCCAGGTAAAGAAATCCCACAGCATCACAATTTAACGTTTGAGTCTACGAATATTGAGGTCGTGAACACAATTAAAATTCTTGGTGTAACCTTCTCCAACACATTACAATGGGACGACCACATAGACTCAGTCCTCAATAAGCTCAGTAGCACAGTTGGTATGCTAAGTCGCAATAGACACACTTTCCCCACTTCTGTCAAAATACTGCTATATAATGCTTTGTTTGCCTCGCATATCAATTACGGTCATTTAGTATGGGGTACTACCACACAAACAAATCTTAACAATATACTTGTCATGCAGAAAAGGGCGCTACGTATTATTGCCAATGTATCTTACACTGACCACACCGCACCACTCTTCGATAGGTACCACATAAGAAAAATTCATGACCTGTACACTTATAGACTCCTACGGGAGTATTACTTCAGTATAAAGAAACATAACGTTACCCTTGTGAAAATCGCCAACCTGCACCACAATGTACCTGCCTACACCACCCGCCGCACTGAAATATGGAATGTTGCAAGACATAGGACAAATTATAGCAAACAGATGCTTGACCACGTATCCAATCTATATTGCGTTACAATATAATGACAATATAAGAGAGAAACAACACATTAAGCACGAACTTTTAAACGTATGAATTTTAATGTTTCTGAGAACTCTGGGGCCAAGGCTGTGGGATACTAACTAGGATACGGTACTCAACTGCCGGGTGTATACTCTACAATAAGTATCAACTGCGAAATTTCCCCCCAGAGCGCACCGGGTACTCTTGTACAGGAGATTATTACTAAAGAAGTCAGAGTTGTTGGGGAGTAGTGACAAGTAACGGAGCCCATTTGTAAAACACGGCTGCTCATCTCATTGCTAACTACAGTTAAAGAAAAATATGCGAAGCAGTTCAATCTCGAGTTGTAGATGGCAGACAATATCTTCCTGCGCGAGTTGGGGATGAAAATGGGGTGTGTGATGCGTACACCTTATTGTGAGAGCTACGCTGGAGCGACAACGTTTGATCGACGTCAGCTAGTGGCTGAATTGACTTTCAGTTATCTTGAGCGCATGGCATAGCAACGTCTGACCACTTCTGCGCATTTTTAGAGCGCAGTTCTTATAGGCGTCCGTTCCTACGGCGAGCGTTAATTGGCGTCGTCGACGGCGGCGTAACCGAGCGAACGAGCGCAACGAAAGATGAAAAAGGGAACACGAGCGCAGCAGGGAATGAAAGACGCGAGGCGAAAAGTGGAGGAGGAGGGTATGGCGAAAGGGGGAGAAGGAAAGCGTAGTGTGGCGACGATGGCTACGAGATGGCGCCAGAGTAGCGCTCGTCGTCTGGGAGACGACTGCCGGCGTAGGCTTCTGTGAATCGCGCCCACGCGTCACCCACGCGCTGGCTCTCGCGATCTCCGCATTAGCGAGGCAATCGCGCCACACTTCGCTCCGTTTGCAACGTACCGCACGGTGCAGGTTGCCCACACCAACCAGTGAATCGCGAAAGGAAAACACGCATAGAGCTGCGCTCAAATTTCGCATTAGGGAGTATCCTAATCGGCGCTGAAATTTTTCTTATGCTCTTAAATGTCGACTTCGGCGTGCGCGGCGTGGCAATGGGAAGGCTAGCAGCGAGCGCGTGCCGGTATCATTCCATGCCTCTCCCCCACTGTACTGAAATTTCCCCGTCACGAAATCGATGTATTGACCCTCTACGTGATGAAGGTGGATCCACTGCACACCACAATCTATCGCCTCACCCCACGCGTGAGGGGAGTAAGAAGAGCGTCGGTCTTTAGACTTCGCTACCTTCGGGATCGGCTCTAATTTCTATATCGCACTATCTCCGAAATCGGCCCACGAAAGACGCTAGAAGTTAGACCAGCCCCACACAAAACAGTAGCGGTAACTCGCCGAGGAAGACATAGTCTTCAAAAACTACAATGCACAGGAGTATCGTAAACTGAACACGAATTCACAAGAAGGCGCTATGGCAGAGGAAAAGTCATATGACATCAACGAAGCTTCACGAGAAGCAAACACCAGCCCTCTTTATAGATGCGAGGTGCCCCTCCGGCTGGCGTTACGATCACAAATGAAATAATACAAAGAAGAAAGATCGAAACGGATTACATGAATTGCTGCAATAAAGAGGCAAAAGGTGGCGTCACTAGGACACAACAAGTGCCACAACATTCTCGCAGTTCAGTTTAGTAGGGAGACGTGTACATGGATCTCGCCACATTATTCACGCGGCAACCGGGTCGGCTGTTGTAACCCTGGCGAATTTGGTCTCGCAATTGCCTTGAATTCCCATCCGAGTAGGCGTGTTTGATGCGTTCGCTCTAGTTGCTACTGACTACCAGCAAGTAAAGTCCTTGCTTTCAATATGGATCCTCTTCTTCAGTCAGGGAACATGAGTCAAAGTTCCTAGCGAACGAAACGTCGGCGCTCCGGCATCAGGCTCGAGAAAGGAAAAAAAAAAAGAAATCGGGTCTGACGCAGTCTCGTTCGATCGCTTGGCGCACTCTTTTTCTGAAAGCGAAAGCAGAATGCATTTCCAGCGTTTCCGATGCGAGCCAACACCATACGAGCAAGGAGACTGTTTCAGAACGAGAGTGGGTGCGAAAGGGTCAGAAAGACGCCGCACCGGAGCGAACGCGACGCGCGTTCCAGACTCCTATACTTTACACCAGAGAAAAACTCGCGGCCAGCCACGCCGCAGCACCGCATACACGCAAAGAGGCGCTGAGGGAGAGCATACCGAATGGGCGCAATCGAGTGCACTGGGCCGTTCCTCTTAAGCGAGCGTATCGCATCCGATACGTCGGCTGGCAGAAGCCCGTCCTTCTTTCGGAGCCCCCCCCGCTCCCGCCCTCACCGCGCACTCTGTCCGCGTTTTCGCGTGGACCCGGGCCGCGGCCAAGCGTGCGAGAACATTGTCGCGTCAGCGATACAGCGCCATAAAGCATTCCTCCCGCGCGAGCGACCGCAGCTGAGGCTCCTTAGGCAGTTCAAAGCTCCAGGCTGCGTTGGAGTTGCGGGATCCCCCCCCCCCCCCCCCCAACCTCCCTTTTTTGTTTTTACTCCGCGCGGCCCACTCCCGGAGGTGCCCACCGCTTAATGCGGCAAGAGGCCTGGCCGTAAAACGGAGCACGTGGTCAGCTTTCTCTTATTCCCTTTGTGCCGATATGCATATGCAGAAATGCTGAGGCAACGCGTGTTGGCCGACTGCAGGGGTGTTACGCGCTGTGGTCTGGTCTTAGGCAATGTGTAGCGTCGCATGCCGTCGATGCGCGGTCTTTGCACTTCCGAACGAAGAAGTTGCCGTCCCTTTCGCTATAGCACACTTCGATGAACGAAAGTGATTCCTTATAAAAGAGGCGGCCCATTTGGAACAAGCTTGGCACCGGAGCACTCCTTTACTATTTATTGTCGGTAAATGGGAAACCTCTTCGTGTACCGTTGTGCCATTAAGAAAAAATGTTCTGGAAAGAGTCATTGGTCCTCGGGATACTGCATAATCAGCATTCGTATTTCACCCGGTATAATGCCTGTAACGTGAAAGTATTTATCGTCTTAAAGGAACAGAGGGTCAAACGTTATGCTGCAGTTTTCTTGATCTCGATTGATTCCAGTTGCAAAAGTATAGTGGTGGGCAGTCGGAATGCGAACCCCAATTTAGAATTCGGTCCCGCCGGTGTTTACATCAGCTTTCAGCGGGATTTTCGTTATACTCAGTAAAGTTTGAAAGAATAAAGCCACCAATATTTATACCTTGGTGTATTTTTGTTTAAAGCAATAATACCGCTCAAGAAAAATTGTTTATATTTCGAAGAAAAAAAAACACTGTTGCTGTATTAGTAAGCGGCTTCGTTCATTGAAGTTATTTTTAATTTGGTTCCTGATTCTGAGGAGTTCGGCGATACTGTGTGTTAGGCCTAGCATCATCTGCGTGAGCGTGAATCCGCCGATGTTCAACGTATTCACCAAATTGTTACAAAAATGTGACGTCAAAATGTGATGTTTGCTTAAATTTCTAAAGCGATGGTACGCGTTTATTGTAAGGAAAAAGCTACTGCCGATGACAAAAATTTCAGCACTTGTTTTTGCCATTCCCACTGATCGACAGAGCAATGTGGACCGGAAGTGCTACTCTGGTCGTCTTTGCTGATTAGGTTGTGAGCGGCGAAAGTACCAGTTGTACGCACTGTGCCAACTTCATTTCCAATTGCGCGAATGACGTCGTTGATTATGAAACTATAAGTGGCTTCTAGCAAACTTCGGCGGCTTTTCAGCTGACACTTGTATAGAACAGCATGTGATTTTCGTTAAGCAATTGTAGGCAATTCAGTGCGACTGCCGACTCGTCCAGTTTTGCCTAGCTGTCTGGCAAAGCTATCTTCCCGCGAGAGGTATTTTATTACGCAACAGAATGGTTCACGTTGACTCCATCGGTTTACCATGACCCGTCAGCTGGTGAATTGTAATGGGTGAGCAACCAAATAAAATCAAAAAGTCCAAAAGTTAAGATAACAGCCATAAACTTGTCGGCCACAGTATAGTGAGGTGGTGGTTAGGTGTTGTAGCACTCAATTCGGTCCGCACATTATGAATGCTACAAGTTGACATGTTCAACTATTACCAGCTCAGCTTCTTCAACAATTTAAAGAGAGATAGAGAAAGAGGAAGGAAAGACGGGGAGGTTTTAACAAGACCCTGCCGGGTTGGCTGCACTACACTTCAAAAGGGGGAAGGTTAGATAAGAAGAATTAAGAAAAGATAAGAAAAGTAATATAGAAGCAGTCAATGGTGAACATTCGCTAAGGAATGTTCGCTGACAGTCACAGACGCTCGCACACCCCAATCGCCTTCGACAAGCGCAATGGGGCTTTTTTTTTTTTTTTGTGGCCGCGTACATGCAGCAAAGCTCCATTCAAGTTACCAGGATCATTGCCTCTGAGAGCGGTCCGTCGTCCAAGCTGATGTCACATTGTTGAGCGTCGAAGGATGGGCAGGGGCAAGCAGCTATGCGCGCGTGACAATAGAGCACCTTTTCTTTCACATAAGCACAATGTAAAGTTCAATGGGATGATTTGTTTGGGCAACAGCTCTCGTACACTGCATGTTTTCTCTCGCGTTGTCGTTTTTCGCGCTTTTCAGTCACGCAATTACACGGCCAACAGCGTCTACTTGAGATCACGTTAGATCACCTGCACTAGAGAATATGTTCGATATCGAAGGTGCTTGCAGTGTAGTCGCATTGGTCGCTAGCTCAGGAATGAATACAGGCACTGCGGAATTTTCTGAAGCCTCGTGTAGAAGTGACGTACAGCGGCGGATTGGCGCACAGTTGGTGCTCTCCCCGATTTCTTTTGCTCGTTCGATGGCTATATCTTCTTTTCTTTATGTAGGGTAGCAAACCGGACGTGCACCTGGCTCACGTCAGTTTTTATGCATATCCAATCTTCACGCCACCTTCCTTGCCCTATCCTGTCCATCACTTTCACCCTATCCATCGCGTGCGTAATTCATAATTAGAGCCTTATACTCTACGCAATTTCTTCCCCCAAAATTCCAGCTTCACCGTCGGTTGTGCTTAGTAATGAGCAGTTTACTTCTTAAGATATCAATATTTTTATTGAAAGCACTCCTTTAGCATCAAAGTCTGGATAGGCCATCGAGTGTAAGGGAGCTTATTCTAAAGAAACTCGTGTACAGCGTTGATTAACAGTTAATTATCTCTGAAGCAGGGTGAGCGCAAGATAATTGAAGCCATCGATCATGACGCCTGATGCAAAAGGGTATTCAGCTGATTTTCACACACGATGAGAAAGGTGGGAAACAGAAAGAGGGAATCGACATTAAATTATTCTATTTTTACGTGCAATATCTCGGAGGAGAGGAGTATGGTATGGCAAACAAGTGCAATTATTTTTTCGTTTATTTTTACTCTATCCACAGCGAGGGGAAAAAACGCGAGTGGTAATGGCTACAGAACAAAAGAGCAGCGTATGCACTTGACAATGATCCGCACTGAATACTGTCAGAATCGCTCCGTTTTGAAGACTTCAGCAATCACCATGTACGAGAAGAAAACACTCAGTGATCCTTATTTAAGGACGGAGCAGGAAGAGAAAAATCACCGTCCTACGTTGAATGCTTCGATGGCACGCACTGCGGTAATCAACTTTAGAAGAAGTTTTCGAAAGTGCCTTAGTTGAACTTATTGTTATCCTCGAGCGCCTGCTCGAAAATGAAACTGCGGAGTCTACTTTCTAGGATACTGCTACATGTACTCGAGCATTCAGCGCAGGCTGTCTTAATACTATATTGAGCACCTCCAAGGGATTCGCATTACGGATCATTTCCGACGCGAAATCCGCGCAACATAATTTGCTTACCGAGAACGCTCTAAGGAATCTCCGCCAGTGAGGGCCGGAAAACCATTTCCCCGAAAGCTCACGCTAGGCCGCGAATTCACCTCATTTCGTAGCAACATTTCTTTTCTTCATCCGTTTCCACGCCTTCTCCACAAAATCGTTCGTTTTGCCGCGTCGCAAGCAGCCGGGCTCTTCACAAGCGCCCCCACGTGGAGCTGATTGAGCAAAATAATGCGGCGAACCGTCGACTGTGTGCTTCTTTCCGAGAAAAGGATAGCGCATGCACTGCGTATAACACACCGCGGCAGCAGTACACTCCAGATGCGGCGTCGTAAACACGAGCGGTATAGAAGCAGCTCGCGTGCCTCGGGCTAATTCCCGGACACTGCCGGTTCGTTGATAATGCTCGGTGCGCAAAAAGAATGAAACGGAGAGATTCCTACGAACGAGCGCGCAAAGGAGAGCTCACCCGAAAAGTGGGCGAAATATAACTCGACTGGGCGAGATCGAAGAAAAACTTGTTTTCGACTCCCCGTTTCCTTCCAGCGAAAGAGTGTTCGCCCCCTCTCCTGCGTTATTGTTCTGTTTTTTTTTTTCTTTATTTTTTCCTGGAGCCCAGCAGCGAAACCTTCCCCATTCTTTCCTTGCGGCCAAAGTGGAGGGAGACAAACCGTCGGCCACTTCCACTTTTGGGGAGGAGCGGACTCATTTGGATGCAAATATTTTGGTTGCCTGGCGGGGCCCTTCTATACCTCTGAGCGCAGCACCAAGCCACCTCTCGCGTCGCTGCCATCATTTTATCCTCGGAATCGAGCCATCTATCGCATCGGGGGCGCGCGCGTACCCTTCCGCTCCTTCCGGTTTGTAGCGGTTTGAGCCTGGGGAGCCTGGGGAACCGCGCCCGCGCCGGTAAAAAGGGCATCTGTTTTAGCTGGAAACCAACCCCTGCAGCGCTGCGCGAAATTTTCTCTCGCTCGCAAACTGGCCATAAATTTCTGCGTTCTCGCCGCCTGGGGCGACGGAGGGGGCCACGCCCGTTATATCCTGGTGTTCTTGTTGCGCTGAGGGGGCCCCTGCGTGCACTATGCGTTGCCGGCGGTTGTGAGAACTTGGACGCGCGCTCGGTGCCCGATAGTGAATGCACGCGGAAGTTGGCGCTTAGCAGTTGGTGCGCGGTTTTGCGCCATGGCGCTTGTGCAAATGAGATACTGTGTTACCGTTGCGCGCGTGATTGGGGCGCACGTGCGAGAGGGTAATATGCTCAAGTGTCGGTGCATCTTTGTGGATATATATATATACATACATATATATATAGACATAGGCATTTATAGCATTGTGTATGCCTTCCTATAACCAAGACATGCCGCAAAATATATGGGCTTTTCTGGTGTTGGTCTTTAGGCGCTGTCATTCACACGAAATAAGTAATTGTTCGGGAGATTCGTCTTGCATTAATATGCTGTGCAGCCACGTTAATCTAATATAGAATAGCCAGAGGCATTTGGAGGACTTTCTGCTTGCATTACTACCTTTATCAACTGGTTTTATTGGCATAACCACATTATTTCCGCATTGAGGTCGCTACATGGTGGAATTTCGGCACTGTGTTCCTCAAGACATTATAATTCGGCACAAGGGGCCTAGCCAGTTCATAGCCGTTTATGGGACTTTGTCTACTCGGTGATATATGTGGCGTATATGATTAATATTCGCGAAAATGTGAAGGCGTCCACGTACTTTACTCTCATTAAATACATTAAAGAATGTGCTTGTCGATTCAACCTAATCCTTACGAATCAGAAAACAAAGCTCGCGAACAAACCACCCTGGCTTTTTACTTTTGGTGATTTGCTGCTAGGTCAAGACCATGGAGTCGATTCTCGCCTTGGAAGGCTTCATTGCGATTTAGGCGGATTGCAGAGAAAGCCATGTGCTCGGATTTTACTTAGCGTTGACGAACTGCAAGTGTTCATGGTAATACAGGACTACTTCTACAATGCCATGCTATTAATCATCCTGGAGTTGGTTTGAGACGTTAAGTTCCACCGTACGGTCAAAAGCTGGCAGCCTACTATATACTTTGTTAAACCTTTCTGAACTTAGCTTGCATGTCGCGGCGAGCAAGCCCATCGTTATCTGTATGCACCTTTCAAATAAATGTCTTACTAGTATGGAAAACTGAAAAAAAATTCCTAAAAATGAATTGTAAGGCAGCAGTACTCAATGTACATAAAAGAGAACTGTACGAACTATCGGGAACTATATAGGCATAGGCGTGCGTGCTGAATTGTGTGCTATGTGCGCATCATAAAGGGGGTAGCAAGTGGTGCCAGGCAGAGCTTCGTTCTCACGCGAGCAGCCCAGATAAAGCCCCATATTGTACTGTGCGTACAAGCTTAGCCTGCAAACCACCATTGTCAAGTGCTTTCCTGCTTGCGTGCAGTGTATAATGCGCGCAGCATGCGCATCATGATTCGGTAGCAGAAGGTGCTGGCATAGAGTTTCGTTCGCGCGTTAACGACATCCCAAATTACGCCACATCTTATGCATTGCGTACAAGTTTAGCATTGCAAACCAACTGGTGCCAAGTGCTTTCCTATACTTATCGAATTTTGGATATGTCAGGCCTCGGGGGAGAAATACTAAGAACGGGTGGAATGGGTGAAGGGAAAGCGCTTTTTTGTGCCACGCGATAGTCTCCTCCTGACTAAACCCGCTACAAAATGCAGCATAACTTTCGAGCGTAAGGATATTTCTTCTCTGTCAGGCCTCTTTACTCCGCTACGTGCCGAGGCCGCCTGCAGGCACCATCTCTCGTCGCTGCGGGCTTGTTCACGCGCTGTTGACGATTTTGGCTTGCCCGAACGCTTTCCTCCAAACCTACCCTCACCTTCTATACTTCCGCGCTTCCTTTCAACGTGAGAGGCGCGGTATTTCTCGCGGCTTTGCTCTTTTGTACGCTCCCGTGATTTCAATCTTATTTCTCGCTTTCTGTACTTATTAGTTCATTTTTGTCAACCCTTACTTTTCTCTGCTGCGCAAAAAAAAAAAAAAATTACTTTCCCTCAAGGAGACACTCGGATATTTTTTATCGGTTTAATCGAGGCCTCGGCCCTTACTCGTCAACGAGCCGCCTTCCACTTATCTATTTCCCCAGCTCGTCCTTCAGTGTTTTATATTATTTCGTCTTCTCGACATTTCGGCGTTTTCTTTTTTTTTTCCTTTGGTGGGGGTTCGTGCTCTAAGCTTTTAATCCTTTATAGAGCGAGATGAGAAAAAAAAAAGAAGGTGAGAAAAAACGACCTTCCCCGTGATAGTATACGAAAAGAAGAAAGACAGGACGCGCTGAAGCGTAACGGCAAATAATATACGAAATCCGAGGAGAGGACTAACATCGTCCTTTATTGAAGAAAAACGAGTGGACCTAGGATTTCGCGGAACTGGAGAAGGTTGGCATTGAATGCGTAATGCGCGCTTTTAGTTCGAGACTACGCCGTTACATATACTGGTGGATATGAGGGAGCGCCGCACTTCCCGGAGCTTTGACCGGCCATCCTGCTATTAATTTGACAAGGACTCAGTGTTTCTCTTTTTTTTTTACCATTCGTGCGGCTCGTGCCTGCTCTAATAGTGGGACTCTCGCTGACTTAATTTATTCTGCTCTCGAGCGCCTAGGTTTATGGGGTTTATCTGCTGCTGTTAGTCTTGCCGTCTCGACTCGACCGGTTACATCGTTAGATTCGTTAACGTTTGACAACGAGTGCTGTCTATATAGTGCAAGGCAGTATGCTAACTGCGAAGTGCGCTAAGGCCGCTCTATTTCCGATAAAAATCTGCTTTGGCGACGAATACTAAAGCCTCCATGTCGACGCAGTTGGGGCACGATTTCTCATATTTCTGTTAAACGCGAGTTCCTTAAGGGATTCTACAGGCAAGTATTACATCAACATAAACTGTTAGAATGTCATTACAGAAATTTCGCAGCGCTTCTTTTCTGCGAAGAAATACCTTAGTTCCTATGAAAATCGCAACTAAAAGGGATGAATTCCTTAAGATCCATTCAAATCATCCGCCACGAGCGAGGCGGTGTGACGCTGCACACGTCAACATCGCCCTTCAGTGCCGTCGGTAAGTAAAAAGCTGCCCGAGAGCCGGCGCTATGTTTTGTTGCGTAAAACGTGAAAACACGGCCAGAAACTGAGCCAAGACAGAGCCGAAAGCATCCCAAGACATGACATGGACGTGGCTCTTTCAGCTACTCAATTGCACAAATTTCAATTGTCGCCCGGAAGACCGACCCGCGGCTTCCGCCGGTTACCGTGTGATTGCGTAACAGCGTGGCATCAACCAGCCCGCCCGCTTCAGTCCGAATTTGCTCTTGCTGCTTGCTTTCCACCCTGACCGCAAGAAATAAATGGTAAAATCATCCTTGGCTTCGTCGTCTCACCTTACACTGAGGACAAAGTATTGGCGATGTTTTGACGTTCGTATAGGCCTGAGACGCCGCCGAGAGTGACGAAAGTGTTTTTATTTCCGGCTACGAGATGGGGCGAAACAGCAATCTACGCTTGTGATAGGGACTGCATTTTTACTATAGGAATGAAGGCACATTAAAACTACATCTAGTGCCCTTTGGTTAAAACTTTGGTCTCACGCAGCCCACTGGCATTTTCTTTTTCGCGGGCGTACGATAGCATTTATTCGGACAATGATAAACATTTGTCGCTATACATTTTATCGTGATGTCACGCCCATGTGATTGCCCCACACTCCGATGCGACAGCGCGATGAGGTCTCTTTGTCGCATCACTTGTTGCTGCCGCCAGAATATCGCCTTCATGCGCTTGAATTCCGAGTATGAGCTTCGCGAGCCAGTAAAACAAGTGCAGCACTGCGGGATACATGTGATACCGAAACGTGAGTGAGCATACACATAATAAAAACTGTACATTCGGTATTAACGCAAGCCTTGATCGCAATATTATTAAAAAATGCGGACTCAAGGAGAAGGACCACAAACTGATCTTTTTCGCCACCTGCGTTGTAGTCATTGGTAGCGTCAATGAGTTCCTTTTTTTTTTCTAGGAATCAAATAGAAGGGGGAAAGTAGCATTTGCGTGTGTTATAATGCAGTGTAGTGATCTTTTTAGTATAAGCGGTTGCGTGCTATTAATTAAACTCTAGGCGTTACAACGTCATCCATCTAGTACTAGAATGTCCCAGAAGACACAAATACTGTCTATTATGCCATTCAAAAAAAAACTTCAAACACCTTTACAGTGATGACAGGCCACTTTGTTTTCATTTCCGACTCAATAAATAGCCTTTCTACAGCAAATATTTTGTTTCGTCTTTCTTTTAGGTTTGTACAAGACATGTGATGCCGCACAAAAATATTAAAAATTAGTCCTTTTCCTTTTGATAATATTTAAAAAGTAATTAACGTGCTGCCGACGACGCTGACTATTTGCTTTCGTTAATCTTATTCATTTCAGTGATTAACAAATCACCTGGTTGAGTCTATTATTTTCTCATTATTCCGTCAGTGCATAATGCAGAGTAATTAATCTGGGTATGAACAGGACCTCTTAATTATCAAGACTGTTCCGCTGCTAGCTATGCCGTAATTTTAGAGTGTCTTCTTTTGCTTCACTCCAGCGATATTAAACACATGTGCGGAAAAGTCGATGAATGATGCTCCGCCCGGCGGACTTGGCACGAACTGCCCGCTTAGTTATTTCTTTTCGTTTTGTGCTAAACCATTGGAATGTTAAGTTGGTTTTTGATAGCAAAAGAATTTCAATATATTCATCTTCGTGTATTGGGCCCCAAACAAGAGTACGAAAAATTAAGACGGACAATGGCTGTTGTGTCATTGCTAGGCGCCTAATGCACCACAAGGAATCTGTACCAACAAGCCTAAATTTCACCTCTTCTAGAAAACCTTCACTTTCTGCTGAGCCAGTGAAACGTCATTCTTTAAAAATAAAATCGAAAAGATTTAGAAGCGGCGATATATATATTTTTTTTTGCTTCCATGAGGATAAGTTTTTCAAGTTAAAGCAGACAGGCAGACTGCAGCATTGTTTACAGGAATTGATAAAGATCTTTTTTTTTGCGATGATAGGGTGCAATTTATTGCTAACTTATATAAAGGCGCGGTTAGTTAACGCTGATAGGAGCGAGTGATAGCATTTATGAGTACTTCATGCATTCACTGTCGGATGAATTGATGAGCAAAGAGTCGGCTTATCTTGACTGAAACAGCATGACTTAGCGAATTTAATATGTGCAATTTTTTAAATATGTGCATTATTTTAATATTTTTAAGAAATACTTGTAAGTGGCAACTGCATGTGGAATGGATTCTTGGCGTGTTGACAGTGTGGTGTACACTGTACGTCAACATGCGGCAACTTGCAAGGAACAAAGACTGCGTTGTCATACCCGAGAAAATGTTCCCCATATATATAACATTCCAGTAGTTCGCGACTGAATCGGAAACTGTGATACTTATAACACAGATAGGTTTTGTAGCAGCGTCGTTACCGTGCGGCTGGCACACAGAATGAACACACGATGAATGAAATTTAGCGTCCTAAATCCAAATTCCTTGAACTCTAATTTGTACAAAGTTTAGCTTCCTTGAGCACGTTGTTGCCAGGCTGTTTACAACAGAAGTTGCGATACTTTGGCAATCTTCAAAAGCAAAGTATTCAAAAAGCAAAAATTCAACATTAATTTACTGCGTCTAGGAAATAGATAAATATGCCCAAAAGCTACAGAGCAAGCCGCAATGCAGTAAATGCGGCAGTTTCTTCTAAATATGGTCACAACTGAGACACAGTTCGCAAAAACCATGTATCTCATGCTTTTTCTTGAACATTTATTTCAAAGTCCCATTAATCAATTTCCTTATATTATATATAGTTCGAATCAACAAGAATGAGGTTTTTTTATGGTATATACGACAAATTTATACCCTAAGTAGAAAAGCCGCCACGGTTTCTCCAAAAGTACTCAAAACCCCGTGGGGCTGGTGCCGCCGGAGTGAGACCGCCACCTTAACATTTGTTAGCCGGTGAAACGCGGTCACCGGGAAAAGATAACCAAGTACACGTGTCAATATGAACACTCTGTATATTGCTTATTCCTTCACTAGTCACTAGTGGCAATTATAGTTGACCTCTAACAAATTAAACATTATTCTTTATCAAAATTTATACGCTTGTATTTCTTATCCTGCTTCCACCTTTCAAACGTTAAAATAGGTACTTACGTGAGTAGACAAGTGTGTTTCAGCCTTTTTAAAGTGCCCGAAAAAAAAGTCGATTAATCGACGAAAAACACCGCATCGAAAGCGATTAATCGATTATACGCTAAACCGACGAACGATTATTCGTTAATCGATTAAGAAATTTAATCGACCATCCATAGCTGTGACCGGGTTTCGATCCCGCGCCCTCGTGCTTAACAGCCTAACACCATAGAGACTAAGCAACCTCGGCGGGCCCTAGAGACCTATTAATAGATTTGTTTGATGCAGTCATCTTAACATTCCTAATATAGTTTAGTTTTGATACAAGTCATATAAAGCACAATCCGTCCAAGCTGATTTATTCTGACTAGCTGGTTGAGTCCGCGCGCAGTAAATAACTTTAATTACAGCAAGAACTTCAGCAAGATTTTTTGAGCGAGCCAGTAATGGCTGCAGCGTGGATTAATTCATTCCTTTGTGAAAGAGCCGCGAAGGCGTGTTATGCGCACCGTACTTGTGAATCTGCACCTAGCCTACGAAGTATTGAAGAAGTAATGACGAATTCAGTTACATATTAATTTGATATATGTTTAAGATCATTTATTTGACGGAAAACTTAGAATACACTTGTGCTGTTTTTTGGTAATGCTGTTAATATTCTTCGGATAGTTATCATTCCGTGCTTCCATCTTGATTTATCGGGAAACCCTGAGCGCCTATACAGGGTGTTTCAGCGAACACTTTCAAAAATTCCTAAAGGTTGCCTGCGGCAGATAGCACAATTCTAGTTCATGAGCTGGTCTACTCGAAGAGGCGGACATTACTTCCACAAGAAATTGAAATGCATAATCGAATAATTAACAGAAATTCACTAATTAGGTTTTTAACTAATTACCTGATGGCCCATATTGCAATTTATAAATTGTAGCCGTGGAGTTCGCAAGGCGGATCCACTTGGAACGAATTCGCGGAATGACACCAGTTTTGAGATATTAATTCTCGAACTTTGCAGAGAAATGCATTGGCGTTCCAGTTAGGTTCTTAACAAAACGTCACTTTTTGCATTGAAGCAGAAAATTAACTATAGAACGGCAATGCATTTCTCCACAAAGTTCGGGAATTAATATCTCCAAACTGGTGTCATCCTGAAAATTATTTCCAAGTGGATCCGCCTTGCGAACTCCAAGACTACAATTTGTAAATTGCAATATGGGCCATCAGGTAATTGGTTAAAAACTTAATTAGTAAATTTTTGTTAATTAGTCGATTAGGCATTTCAATTTTTGTGCAAGTAATGTCCGCCTCTTCGAGTAGACCAGCTCATTAACTAGAATTGGGCTATCTACCACAGGCAACGTTAAATAAATTTTGAAAGTGTTCGCTGAAACACCCTGTATATCAGAGGTGCACTTTATGCCGCTGCGATCTCGGAGGCTAGGGGGGAGTTCGCTACACGCGAAGCAAGCTAGTTCGCTGCTTGGTGATTGGCTCTTCACACATCAGGGCCGCGATTTTGTAGCGATGCCTTATGACTTATTTTGGAATAGTCTTATCATCCACCGCTCACCGCCGGCTGATCCCGTTGATAACGCGAGCGGACCGTCGCTCTGACCACTGACAAAGCGCGATAAGCGCGATAAGGCATTATTAATTTAAGGGCATGGCTACAAAATACCGGCCCAGCCAGTTCGTTCAAGAGCATCGATTAGATGGCATAAATTCTCCTTTTCTTAGTTCTCCGACATAAGATATCTCAACGTCCTCACGTTTTCGTTCTGTGGCAACAACCTGTCTTCACATCTTGAGGAGTGCAAAGTGTCAGAAGTGCATATATCCCACTACCCTAATTTCAAGACTAAGTTCATGGCGGTCAGGCAGACATTCATATTGAACCGAAGCTTCGCTTCTATACATCGCCGTGAATAATAACACAGTGTTATATTTGTCGAAGCTTGAAGTCAACGACACCATCCTAGAAACTGCAATGAGCCCTGTGAAAACAATTGCGTGCCTCCAATTGTTGAGAGCCAAAGATTCTAAACCCCCTGCCCATACAAGAGCATGCCTTCCATCCAAGTCTTCTTTTCAAAGAAAACTCTAGAAAGGCAGTGCAGGAAGTCAAAAGGAAGAGACAGGGGAAAACTTGTCGACGAACTTCTGAGCGTGGGAAATGACGGCGTCCTCCTGTCCAATGAGGCAAGGCAGTCCTAACAAGGCGGGGGTGAACCGAGCGGTGCTTGGAAGAGTTCCTCGATAAGACGAAGGACGCCGTGAACGGCAAAGCCGTGGGCGCCAAAAATTCGGCAGCAAAGAGCGCCGAGCGCAATCGCAAGATCTGTACACACCTCGCTAGCGCTTCGAGAGCGGACGGAAGGTGCCGCTTCTTCTGGGATCGAATAAGTCCATCGTGAAGATTGTGGCCTCGGAAAACCCCGAGCGCGGCGCGGCGGCCATTCGAAGCACGTTCCTCTACTTCTGCGCCCTCTGCGTGCGGTAGCTTTCTTTCACTCTCTCCGTCTTTGTGTTGTGCTGTTATTTTCTTTTTCTTTCATGGGAATCGGAATCGGTGCGAACGAGGAGCCAACGAACGAGCGAATGATTCGCCGGACGTGTCTTCCTCCCAGGACGAAGACAGGGGCGGGCTGCCTTTTCTTTGCAGCAGCGGAAACGCTACGTTGCCCCGGCAGCTGCACCGTTGGCATGCCTATAGGGCAGCGCGTTTCGGCCGAGGCAACGAAACGTGCGCGACGTGTTACATCCCGCGGCGGCGCCATTCTCGTTAGAGAAAACGCGCCACGTGAGCAACTCACTCGTGCGTGAGCGCGACCGCGCGCGCGGTTGGAGCCGGCGGTGCGCACAGCAGCCTCGGGCGGGCGAGCGCGCCTTGCGTTCCGCCGTTTGCGAAATAACAGCCCGCTTTCGTACAGTACGCGTCGGTCTCGCTGACGAATGGAGCGTGGGCGAGGGGTAGGGCGGGAAGAGAAAAGAATGGAAGACGTGCGTTTCTGCTCGCTGCTCCCCCATGAGCATTTTTCGCGCATAATGGGAGTGCGAACAGCGCGTTTGAGCGAGGAATAAGTTGTGAATATCCACCGCAAGAACGGTCGCTGAACTTGTCTGAAACAAATCTGTAGACGGCGTTTCTTGAACCTTTTTCTTGACACGACGTTACTGCTTACGACATCCTCAGGGGCTGAAATGTGGTCAGTGAGGAAATGCTATGGGAAAGCAGGGAAAGAGCTACCCGCCTCGCTGGCTAAGGGAGTATTGCGTTATGCCGCTTAGCACCTCATGTCGCGGGTATCGGTCTCAGCCGCAGCGGTCACGTTTCGATTGGACGTGGAAAGTAAAAGCTCTCCTGCACGTATACTTTGATGCAAATTGCCGAACCCAACGTGAATAGAATCAAACCGCAACCCTTCATTGTATACGGCGTCTCTAGTGTGCTCTCTTGTATAAAGTTTATTCTCTCTCTCTCTCTCTCTCTCGAAACCCCAGTGTTGCTTTGTGACTTTAAATATTAAGCCTTCGATTTCCATCAAGACCTTCCTGAAGATACCCAACCTTTTTGTGTAGGCTATGGTTGGGCGTAGCGTTTATCAATGCCAACGTTTTCCGTATAGACGTATGGCCGACTCCGCAGTCTCTGACCACTGCGGCGAACGGGAAACAGTGTATCGTGTTCTGTGCCAGTGCCGACAGCGCAGCATATAGAAAGAGTCACTCTTCGACGGGCTGAACCAGTTCGATGACCGGTCTCTGTCGGAAGAAATAGTCATACAGCATCGACGGGACTTATCACATCGAAAGGCGGTGCAATTGTTATAGGGACTCTTGCGATCCACCTGCCTGCGGAAAGGCCTCAAACGAACTATAGCCCTTTCGTTTCCTTTTTTTTAATATTTCTCTCGCTCTCTCTCTCTCTGTCCTGTTTCCAACCGCACTTTTTCCCATCCCAGTGTATGATAGCAAAGCAGAAACTCATTAGGTGATCTTCCCTGCCTTTTCTCTCTTGGTATTTCTCGCTCTCTTAAACCCCATGAATAAATGAATCATGAATAATCTCCCTGGTGCGTATTTTTGTTGCTTGACACGAACTGCAATAGAAGAAAGCATTTAGGAAACAAAACTCGGACATCGTTAAAGAACTTGTTTAAAGAATCGCTCACGCTAGCAGCATTAAGTCGTTCCTAAATTTGTCATCTTTCTAAAGTCTTGCAATGCTTTTACCCAATGAGTCCACTAAATGCCACTCGTGCAACTGCAGAAAATAATGTGGCAGCTTTCTTGCTTACTTCTTTTGAATAAACAAAAGTACGGAAGTTTTGAAAGAAACGACAGTGGAAGGAGGCGATATCTGTATCAAAGTTTTTGCCGCTCTTATTTCTTATTGACGAGAAATAATGAAATGCCGGGACCCCCATTGCACCCACTCAGCATGCCCGAAACAAATGACCATTCGGCTGAAACTCGAGCCGTTGGCAAGTTTCATGACGCGGGCGTAAGTTATAGTTCTAAGGGAGACACTCGAGCGGTACCTAATTCTCACCCAGCGATCGAACGCAAAAACAATAAGAAAATGCTTTTCCGCACGCAGTTAAAAAAAAGCGCCAATTTGCGAACTTAAGTCGTTAAACTTCATTAGAATTCAGTTTTCTGCCGAGCGCGGTAAGAATCATTAGAGTGGGGTGCAATTCGAAACTTCCGGGCAAAGGTATAAAAATAGAGGAGGACAGTTACGGAAACGATCTGACAGAGAAAAAAATAAAAGGGTGGAGTTTGGGCCAAAACGAAAATGGCAAGGAGACCTTTAATTTCATCTTTTGCCATAGAGGGAACTCGGGTACCCATTTTTGTTTCGTTCCAGGTGGCTAGATGGCTTGATCGGCTCGTACCACGTGACGGAGCCCTCTTTTTTATTGGTTTTTGCCTTTCAAGCGAGCGCTGTCCTTCCGTAATTCTCCGACCCGAGCCTCCCATTCTTTTTTTGATTTCCTTACTGCTTCAGCATCGGCGAAGTAACCTACACGCCCTATACCGTTATGCACTGTCAGTAGACCTCTCTCCTGCCTTTTTCTTTTTTTTTTCACTACCCAGATTTGCGCACTTTCTTTATCGTAATTGGGAAACGTATCACTCCTGATTACCGTCATTAGCCGCGTCTCCGTGTTGTCCGCTGAGTGGAAGCGGTAATCTTTCTCCCCGGGCCTATATACGGCGTGGTCCCGCTGTCGAGACCCCGGGGTTCTGCCAAGAAAATAACGGAACTAAATATATAAGATACTGAAGCTGAAAGCCCCCCTTGCGCGAGCATGGGGGACAATTACAGCCGGTCTTCACTACGTCGCTAGGTGGTGTTGGTGACAGCTGCTCTTTCGCCCATGGCGCGGGAGAAAGGCAAGCAGATCCTGTCGCGGGGTTGTTCGTGAATAATGACGATCACGCGACCGATAGCTTCGAGCAGCCCGCTTGCGTTGTACGTGTCAATAGGTGCGCGCGCGTCTTGCTTTGCCGGCAGCTTTATTACGACGCCCACCGTGTTACAGTGTTGTCGAGGCGAAAGTAACACTGGCGACGCTTCCGTTCCTTCCCCTGATGAGCGGCTCAAAAGGTCACCTAAAGCCAGCGCCGAAGCTACGAGGGAATAATGGCGATCTCGTTTCCTGAACTCCAAAAGCTCAAAGGAAAGCGTTTATTTTTTTTTATCTCGCCTTTCAAACGAGCCCTACTCTTTCAGTGTGGTAGCTTCAGCTCCCGGAAAGCTTTAGCGTCAATGGGTGCTTGTCCTATTCACTCCAGAAGAAGAACCCGCCGTTGTCCTTGCGCAATCACGATCGAACAGAATCGGTTGCCTGTAGACGTCATTAACCGTGTGCCAGTTGGAAGCTGAAAGCAAGTTGGAAGTGGTGCGGCTTTTGTATCTTTTTCAAATTATTTTCCGGTGGCTCTTAATAAGCCGACACAAGTTTATTCTTGCCCCTATGACATTTCACTGACGCCGTTTGGAGTTCAGGCGATAGGGCTTCTCATCGCCCTGCCATGTCCCCAGAATGGATCTTGTTTCGACGGGCTAGTTTCCTAAAGTACGCCATACACACTAGCTTCCTAGTAGGTATGGCGTTCCGCTGCGGAGATTAAGGTCGGGGGTTCGATTTCCGTGCTCGGCGGCAGCATCCTTATGCGGGGGGAATGACAAGCGCGCGTGTACCATGTTTTGGGTGCCTGTTCAAGAGCACCATGGTGGTAAAAATCAATACAGAATCTTCAACACACGGCATTCGTAATAGCCCATTGTGCAGTTTTGAAATGGTAAACCTCATATTATAACGATTCTAAAGATACGCGAAGAATATATGATGTGCCTTACAGTATAGCGCATGAGCAGTTATTAGCCTAACTGATGAACTATCGCATACTCAATTGTAAACCACGCAGTGTGGGTTGTTCTATACTGCAGTGTTATATTGCCATATGTTGCCCTGCTAAGCTGCTACGCTAAGCAATGCAGTAATTTTCGATTCAGTGTTTACATTATAGACACTTTTTATTCATTCTGTTCTACAAATCGCTGGTAACCCTAGTACGCTCACTGCAATCTATAACAATGCAAGCGCTTCTTGTACTGCTCTGTGTCATCCCGTAGCATGCACACACACCATAGTAGTGATCCAGTTAATACTGTGAGTACTATATTATTATGGCGATCGCATTATATGGATACTCCAGGTGAATTTTAGCCGTGGCGTCGGCGTCGCGGTGAGGTTCCGCATAAAGACAAAGTGCGATAACATCATATCGCACCTCGCGTGCCGTATGCCGCGGGTGCGAGAGACAGTGTACGAGGGTGCGTCGAGAATGATGATGGCGTGATGCGCACCGTCCTCCCATGCTCTTAATAAACGCGCAAGGGGATGTTGGAGAGTGGGGGGGGGGGGGGGGGGGGGAGGATTGAGCGCATGGTAACATGATCAAGCGCGCGCTATGGAGGCAGGTGCGCTCGCGCCTAATTCTCTAGCCTGGCTGCGGCTGGGCATAGCTGTCCGCACTGATGTGCTCATGCGCGGCCCGCGCGCTCTGTCTGAGAGGCAACCTACCGTTTGTGCACAGCGTGGGCGAGGCGACATGGCTGATCACTTCATGTGCGCTGTCTTCCCGCACGCCTAACGTTTGAGTTCGCGTAATCTCAAACTTCGGAGACGCACTGAACAGAGAGGCAGCATGAAGGAATGTTCGCTCTCCGAGGCCGGCGCTCTCAATTACGACAGCGTTGTGATAGCGAGTGTTCGCCGCCATCGAATGATATCTGCTCATGTTTGCGTGCGCGTGTGTGACACCATGCTCTTTAATTCTTTCATTTATTCGGTAAGTGAATGTTTACTGGAATATTCAGGCAAATAAAACTATGAACCTTAATTGTTGTAGGTGTGTGATATAATGCAGAGGTGGGAAGCTTTTGTCTACTTTTCATTTATTTTTATGCCTTGCGAGAAATCCTCCCGGTCAAAAACAACTATACTGACCAGTTTCTGAATTGACCCCGAACATTACGAAGGAGCATTATTGCCCAGCATACTCTCAGCCTTTTTGCCAAAAGTTTAAAGCTGAAAATGCGCATTCGTAAGCATTTGTAATATTGTAACGCTTACATTATTTGCGTTTCTTTTCGCGAATCTACAAGGAGCCTGTCGTTTTAGAATGGTGTCATTTGCTTGTGTCCGAGTAGAGGTTCTTTAACGAAAATACTATGGGTTATGGTGAATCAAACATACCATACTGTAGCAATCTCCGAGCGACATTTCCAATGTTTGGAATGCACGCCAGAGAGTTATCATAGAGGATATAAACGGCGTGTAGTCGGACAAATATGCATATCGCTCGCGACCTTCGCTGAGTCCTTGAGTGAAGAAAAATGTCTCGAATCTCCGCTTCGCTGGCCGCAATCCGAGCACTCGGGCTAGGCAGATTGCAAGGAGGATCAATCATACCTCGTCACGGTTGCCTAGCTCCCGCTCAAAATTGAACATGCAGCGAATCCCAGGCGCAGCTTTGATTACATTTCGTTTTTCATATTTCGGAAACAGCATTTCGAAAGACGAAGCAATAGAGATTGCTACAGCTTCCGTTGTGCGTCACATCTTTATACGTCAATAATGTAGCAATACCATCTGTTCTTGAGCTATATCGTAGCGCACCACTGGAACTTCAAATATCAATTCACCCCTGATATGGCAAGAAACCTTCAAGAAGAGGGAAATATAAGTCATGCCTCTCAGCACCGTAAAACCTGTGTACTAAGGAGCCAAAGCAGATATGGAATTGTAGCATGCAATGCTCTGCAATATTGAGAAGGCGTGACATCGTGAACCAATATTAGTGGTCTAGCAGGCTACGCGGCCGACTCATAGTCACTCAGAAAAAAATATATATATATATACTCTTTTTCTGAGTTACTGTGAGTCGGCCGCGTAGCCTGCTAGACCATTAATATTGGTTCAATTTATATATATATATATATATATATATATATATATATAGCTGGTGGACCATTGGAGTTCCAGAATGGGTACCAAGAGAAGGGAAGTGCCATCAAGGACGGCAGAGAACTAGGTGGGGTGATGAAGTTCGAAAATTTGCAGGCGCAATTTGGAATCAGCTAGCACAAGACAGGGGTAATTGGAGATCCCAGGGTGAGACCTTCGTCCTGCACTGGACATAAATATAGGCTGATGTTATATATATATATATATATATATATATATATATATATATATGAACGAGAAGAAAGGCAGCCGAGGGTCCCGATTTTTTTATTAATCATATCATAAGAAGCCAACAGTGACACCAAGGACAACATAGGGGAAATTACTGTTGCTTACTCCTTCAATTAAAGGAATGCTGAAAATAATGCAAATGCAAATTGATGAAAGAACAACTGTCCGAAGGTGGGGAACGATCCCACGTCTTCGCATTGCGCCTGCGATGCTCTCACCATTGAGCTACCACTGCGCCGCTTTCCCATCCACTTTCTGGGGTATTTGTCTTACAACTAGAATTAACCCTGGGAGTGTTAGCCAACGCCACCACTCACAAACCTAGTTGGCGGATGTGGAGCAACCTTTCTGCTGAAGGCGTCACGAGTACATGATCTTTTTGGGTGAAGGCAACTGGTCAATAAACCCACATATGCTTCTTGAAGGCATCAATGTTGCCGTATTCCAGCGCTCGTTATGTAATAAACGAGAAGAAAGCTATGTTGTCCCTATGTTGTCCTGTTTGTTGGCTTCTTATGATATGATTATTAAAAAAAATCGAACCCCTCGGTTCCCTTTCTTCTCCCTTTCTTTCTACCCGCGCCTCAACATTACTGCTAACTTTTTTGACTTTTTGGTGCAGGTTATACGCGCGAAAATACGGTACCATTAAAAGTATAAATTTGCGACGGAACTGGTGCCGTAAAAAACAGTAAATTTGTTGGCATGTTTTCTAAGATATTTATAAAGAGTGTAGGTACATAGCAGTTAATGAAACGCTGAGCTTGTTACCGCTCCTGAATGAGCGAAGCTAGCGCCGGCCCATCATGCTGATACCTAAAATAAATCTCCCGTCCAGTCAATATTGGAGGTACGTCTTGCTAGGTCACTTTAGTTCTGCGATGATTTTTTAAGAATGCTAAAATTACACGGGAACAGGGGTCGACAAAGCTCTTCATTCGTAAATGCTGTTTACTCATTTACGCCAGGCTGTGCCAATAATAATTTTGAAATCATGACTAGCTTGCATCCCCTAGTACGAAGAATCCTAGCGTAAGTACGTTTTTCGTTAATATTGGCCCAATTTAGTAGTTGCAAATTAGAAGATGAGCTCTACAAGAACAGCTTGGCAGCGCGGGCTGTTTCGATCATGAATCTGTACAAGATTCTTATTTGTTTGTTTGAAAATGAGTCCTTCAGTTACATTGTATATTTTTGAAGGAATGGCAGTCCTGTTCTGCCGCATTCACCGCATTTGGACTGTTTTTCAACAATGCATCGCAGTCAACTGGCAAAAAAAAAGTGACGTAGGAACACTGAATGTGATGCAACATTCAAAACACTAACCTAAAAGGCCCCGAAAGAAGTCTTCCTTAAAATACTCGCTGCACATGAGTATTTCGTCGCTCATATCTTGACCAATAGAACCATAACCTTATCGCCCACAACGTTTGTTCCTTAACCTTCGGGAAAGTGTGCAGGCTTAACTTCATCAATACTCTACGACTTTTTTGTAGTGGCAGGATCAACATGTGCTTATAGTTACTCGCCATTTCGGAAATCACTGAAAGCTGAGAAAGCCGCCTAAACCGGGATATCTTCACCGATATAGCTACTGAGAATACCTGCGCGCTGGCACAGCACAATGGAAAATGGGACGACTTCCTGAGCAAACGGATGTTGTCACGCTTGTAAGTTCAAGGGAATTGTTTTTGTAGCGATAGCTACATTACGCCAGGTTTTCGCCTCTTCGCCGTCGCCGCACCTTGAGCCGTGGTCGCACTGTGACGTCACACCACGGCCCTCGATTTTCCAGCAACTCGGCTTGTCGCGGTCGCCGCGCGGCCACCGCTCCTGCCGTTGGGCGCTCGCCGTGCCCTCTGTGTGACGTCACACCACGGCCTCGATTCTCCGGCGACTCGGCTCATCGCGGACGCCGCGCGGCCACCGCTCCTACAGGCGCGCGTCCGCCGTTGCCTGGCAATCGCCACAGCTGGCGCGCTCGCCGCGCCCTCAGTATGACGTCACACCCCGCGCTCCGCAGAAACCGGGAGTATAGAAGGGGAGAGCTCGCGTCGCCGCAGCCATAGTTGAAGCCGCAGTTGGGTGGTGAGAAGTCGGCCAGCCTGAAGGAGGCCACTGATCGCCGTAGAAATGAAGAGGCGACAGTGCGCTGAAGAGACTCAAGAGGAGCGTGCCGAACGGCTGGCCAAACGCCGTGAAAGCGATGCCGCTAGACGGGCTCGCTTAGCCTCTAACGATGAATCTACAGCGCCGACCTCTGATTCATTGGTGCAAGCGTATTCATTGGTGTGAAAAATAAAGTTTTACCCGTTGGTTGACCACAGCGTCTGTCCTTTCTTAGTCTAGTGGGAATCCACTAAGTTTTATAACAACATGTTTAACTACAAGCGAAGTTTAAGCACAGCCGGGGGTCTGTAGATATCGCTACTAGACTAGGTTTAACCAGAGCAAAACCACAGCCAATTTTTTTCAAAGATCCCGGTGACGCATCTTCGAGCAACACGGACAATACGCGTAATGGCTCCGGTCTTGTGAGAGGTAAACTTTCCCCTCCGTATAATTTAAGGGCGTTTCTCACACATTCTTATCCGGTGCACGAGAGAAACAGCTTCGGGCTTCACGCTTTGAGTTACAAGCGACACTTACTACGTGTGGCACTGGAACGCGAGGAACCACCGAGTTTCCAGCGGGTTAGGTTCCACTTGAGCCCTTCCAGCTCTGGCTGCTTCCGGCACGAGGATGATAGCGGGCTTTGCTCGCCCGACGGCGCTTGTAAATATGAGCGCCGCAGCGACAGTGGACCTCCTAGGGGCTGCACCAACGGCGCGGTCGATGGTCGGAAGTCGTTGACATCAACCGGCGCTCTTTTGTCGCCAGTCTTATGAGATCTCTTTTTTTCGGCCGGCAGGAAGTGCGGCTGCCGGAGTAGCACAAACACGATTCCACATTCTCGTTTTCGTGCGCCTGCGCGCTGCGGCGTTTCGGCAAGCGAGCCGTCCTCCCTTAATGGGAGCCACAAAAGGACCTCTTCACTTCCGGACTCCGGAAACAGTTTCCAAGATTGACGGCATTTGCAACCGAGCCCTCGAGCCACGATGGGCGTAGCCAGTGTGGAGAACCCAAGACTCGAGGGCTCGCCACAACTGTACACTCTCGGAGCCACGCGAATGTTAGCGCCTCCAAAATGTGCCGCTGTCCGTTCCCGCATGCCATGGGCGCGGGGTGATTCGGGATCAGAGGCGTGCCAGTGGAGGTTGCTACTCCAGTAGCTATTCGCCATTGTTTATAACCGCACATCCTTTTATAAGCACTCTTATACAAACGATGAACACGGCACTGTGTGAGTAGGGATATCCCATGCATAGAACAACTGAGAGCTGTCGGAGCTGGTATGACTTCGTAATTTGCTACATATATGCAGTGATAAGTGAAAATCGGGAAAAGCATGCAGGAAGGACAAAGACAGGCATAAAACTAACATATATTATATATAAAAGGCAAATTTACACCAAGGTAAAAAAAAGAATAACTCTAATAACGCAGGAAGATAGAGCTAGTTGACCATGGTGGTATGGGGCTACATCCTTACACATATTCCAAAAACGGAACGCAGAACAACAAAGAAATGCGGAAGATGAGAGCTGGCTTCAAACCAAGGTTTGCGAAAAAGCACAAATCATTTATACTCCAAATCCCACCGGTATTACCCCCTCTTCATAGCGTAGACAAAAGCTAAAAAATGCGAATAAAGGTTCTCACCAATTATGGAGGACAATCGAATCGCTCAGCGAGGCTAAAATCTTAAATGTCAAACGTCGAGTACCAGGCACACACGAGCAATAACCGATATCATGCGAAAAATCTGTAATGTGCAACGGTTCATCGCTTGTTTAAGCAAGCCGTCTTGTTGTTCAGCAAGTTTAGGTAATTCTGACTCACGTACATGACGTCCAGCATATGTATGAGGAGGCATCAATTATCTTCGTAAATTTTGCCAGGTTCTAATGGCAAAAAAATTACAAAATTGTCTTTCAAGGTTGGCCTGTATCCGCAGTGCCGCAAGTGCTCAGCCAGATAAGAATCTTTGGTGCTTACGATGCTGGTTTCTCAAACAGCACAGTCTGGACCATACTTATACATCGGCGCATGTAAACTGCACCTGTTATACCAGATTTTAATGCAAACAACAAAGCTAAGGTTGTGTTTAAACTTACAATCCTGCTCCAAGTTGTTATTTTCTGCTTGGGCGCCTTTGAGCTGGAGAACAAGTTTCTTGAGAATGGTGTTCACCTGAGCTCTTTGGTTGAACGTATATCAAGACAGGTTTCTAACAAAAAAACTGACAAGTACAGAATGGAAGATGGCATACCGCTGGTGTGTCTTCCCTTCTGTCCTTGACGTTACATTTGCTGGAAGCATTTCTTGCAACGAGGAAGTTTCACCCAGATTTTTCTTTACTGGGATGACGACGTTATCATGGTATTTTACGCATTCTCGAGGTAATTGGATGCCCCCATTAGCTTTTTTATGTGGCTGTTTCGTGCTACGAAATGATCCCTCTTACCCTCTCATCTAACTTTCTACACTATTTAAAGTGCGGCCGATATATGACAGAGTTCGAGTAGCCAGACTCCCGTAATTTCACATGTTCGTCGACACTACCTGCGATACATAAAATGCGGGAGACACTTCGTTACAGTTAAGTGTGCACAGTAGAGTGCAATACTGCTCTAGACAAGCTACGAATGCCCAAACATTGTTTTGTCGCGGAGAACATTTTGGTACGTTTTTGTCATAAGAACCATTTGTCAGGGAAGGTAATTGAAGTCGCTTATAATCAGAGGCGGGCCACCACTTGCGGGATTCAAACTTCTCTACAGTTGCTGGAAATTCTGCACTCTTAAAGGCGAAGCTTAAGCGCCCTCCAAATTTTTTATGTGTAAATGGGAACGAATATCTTAGCGAACTTATCGGGAAGTCGGGCACGCTGACCGTACCTTAGAGAAACCATTTAAAATAAATTCAATTCAATTATGGGGTTTTATGTGCCAAAACCACGATCTGATTATGAGGCACGCTGTAGTGGGAAACTCCGGAAATTTGGACCACCTGGGGTTGTTTAACGTGCACCTAAATCTAACTACACGGGTTTTTTCGCATTTCGCCCCCATCGAAATGCGACCACCGTGGCCGGGATTCGATCCCGCGACCTCGTGCTCAGCAGCTGAACACCGAACACCTTAGCCACTGAGCAACCAGGGCGGGTCTGAGAGAACCCAGCTAGAAGAAACAGTGCAGGCTAAGTATTGTTCTTCGCGAACCGTAGTTTCTCTGCGTTATAGCGAAACCTAGCTTAGCGTGCCGATCGGTTCGCCGTCTGTCCTAACATAGCGGGAGACCTCCAACTTGCACGTAATGCGAAGCATCCTGCGCTTAAATTCTCACTTGTAAGGGTAGCTGCTGCTGTGGTATGTTTTGACTGTTATTACCTATGCGCCACCAGAAGGTGCTGCATGTCCGGAGAGCAAACTAGTTCGCGAACCGATGCCACTCACGGTGAAAGACGACCAGTTGCAGCGGCACAGATAGCTCCGCGGCGACAGCCTGGAGTTATCAGAAAATAAATTGAATTCTGGGGTTTCACGTACACTGAAACCACGATAATCATATCGTGGTTTCAGTATACGTGAAATGCGCCCATCAAAATGCGGCCGCTGCGGCCAGGAATCGAACCGACGACCTTGTGCTTAGTAGTGCAACTCCACATTCACTTAACCTCTTGGGCGTGTTGATCGGCAAAATTAAATACGAGTTGTGCAGCCGCACATGTTGAATTCTGTGTAGATACGATACACATATCTTGTGGTACGCATGACGAGTGGATATCACTGCTTATCCATTATGAATATACATTACGCATACACATATGTGATGAACGTGTGAAGTGTAAGAGCTAGCTATACCATCGAAACACGTGAGACTCAATCAAGAAAGCGCGAGGAAATGTAGACAGAAAAAATACACTGCGTCTAAGTCTTTACAAAAACATTTCATAACAAAGTATTGGAAGCAATAAACGCGAGGGAAAGAACCGGAAACGTATATATAGCGTTTGTGCAGTCACAAATATTGTTTCCCATAACATCGATTCAGAATGCTGGGGGATCTGTGTATCATGTTACCTCCGCTTTACTATTATTCTTATTCATCGTTATCATATACATATAAGAGGAATATGTTTGGCCAATAATATTGTTATCCATGAAACATTTCCTTTTGGCATCCACCATTTCTATTTGCAGGCCAAAACATATTAAAATTATTCTTGAGTATGACATACACTTCAGCATCAATTTCCATAAGCACACTGCGGAAAACACGTAGGAGTACCGAACTGTGAAATCAATGTTTCCGTATATGGAAGGCTAAACCTGAAATCCCCTTAAGGTATCCCGACTCGTTTCTTCCACCTACACCCAGCCTTCACTGTGCTTTTAATATCGGTTCCGCGCTGTGCGTTGACCAGCAGGATTCGATCTGTGTTTCTCTTTCCTTCCGGGTGGCAGCACTCCGACGTATACACCTTGTCGTTGACAAGCGCCTGCCGCCCCGCTGACTGGCCATCGCCGAAGGCGCTTTCTCTCGGGCACGTCGTAAACACACGGGACCCGCTCGCACAAAAGCAGAACCGAGGGCCTTCACTATGTGAAGGGGGCCCTTCTCCGCGACTGGATGCCAAAAGGAGGGGGGAGGAGGCTCTTCTCGCTGCCGTAGTATACGGCCTAGCAGGACCACCGCGCCGCTTGGATCGGACAGCGTCCATGGTACCGTTCGCATTGTTCTCCCTTAGCGTAATTCGTATAATATCTGGACCCTTTCATCGCCCGTTCAACTCCCCAGATATCGTCGTCGTCGCTGACCCTCCGCCCCCTCCCCCCTCCTCTCCCGCAATTTTTTTTTCTATTTTCTTTCGCTTCGTTCCACCCTTCCCTCCCCGCCTTCTTCCCCGGCTCACACGAACGCCGTTCCCATAGCGTTCTCATGCTGCCGTTCCATTCGACCCTTCGCTGTCTTAGCTGCCGAGCTTCATTTTTTTTTTCGGCGTTTATGTTCGTTGTTCGGCTTGGCTCAAGACGTAAGCTTGTGCGGGTTAGGTTTTATTTCGTGTACTCGCTGATTCAATGTGCGTGGTTTCTTGTTTTGTTTCAAGTCCTTCGAATTTTCTTGTTTCGTACTTTACCCACTTTGAGCCGTGCCTTGGTTGGCCTGCTTTCTCCCTGGCCGGTCGTTCGAGTCAGCCGGGGAAATTGAGAAGGGGAGTTAGGGAGAGAGGCGAGGGGTTCCTTATCCGGCTCGCGTGGTAGAAGGCGCGAGTCGCGGCTCAAATGGGTTATGAGCTCCCATGAATGGGATTCCATTTTCCTTTCGCCTCACTCTTCCTTCTTCCCTCGTCGTTCTTCGGGATTCGCTTTCCACTGGCCGTACTTTCTCCCCGTCCGGTTGTGAAGTTCGGTTTATTGTTTAGGCTCTTGCTTTCGCGCGTGCCAGTTTGAATGTGTGTGATTGCGTGCGTGGAGATTTCAATCGCCTCTTCCGGCCGGCTTGTTCCTTTGGCGCCTACCGGTATTGACCTGCCGACCCCACCCCTTGTTCGGACCGATCCCGGTCTGTCGTTTGCTGCGGACAAGAAGAAGGGAGAAAGGAGAGCAGCAGGCGCCCCAAACACCCGGCACTTTTGTCCAGTTATTCTCTGCGTTCAGTAGGCACGAACGCGAGAGTTGTTTGTGTTTGGAAACGGAAAGTATGCGAAAGCATACTTTCCCAAGGCACACCAAAAGGAAATGTTTGCTGCAACGATTCATGGTTCTTATGACGCAATGGGACGTGAAATGAAGTGAAGTGAGACCAGTGCAAAATTAGAGAATACCGGGATAGGACGAGCCTGTATGCAAATTCTTTTTTTTTTGTAACTATTGCTCAGTGGAATCGACTGTCATGTAGATTGGTGTGCAGTGTGAATCAAGGTGTATTTTTTTCATGTTTGTACTTCCCCTGCTGTAACGCTTTCGGGCTAAGCGGGGATATGTCTGAATAAAGAATGACAGGAAAGAGCTATGAAAATTTTAAACGGCTGTTTTCATTTGAATTTCATATTTTTATAGGCTTTAAGGCTGCCTTTAATTACGAGGTCTTCGTCTCCTTGATAAAAAGTGTTCCTTTATTTTATCCTTTAGAAACAGTTTTGACACGACTGCCTACTTCAGCTCGCAAGCACTTGCACTCTTACTAAAAAGAAAGAAAAAAGAAAACAAGGCGGCAGCAGCAAGAAGGGGCCGTCATGAAAACTGTATCGCCAAGGTAGTCGGTGATGTCACTTAGCACTTTGATAACGCACATACGTCAATGGTTTTATTCAATACAAAGTTAACTCGACTGTGACAAAAGTGAGCCGTATCTTAGCGGTACATTATGACACTGCCTCTGAATGTTTTATATGTGTAGCTCGCGACATAGCAGAATTTCACGCACGCCTGGCATGTCGACAGTTGGCTGGGCTTTGAAATTCCATATCCTAAATGTTGATCGCGCGCGGCTGTTCGACTGCAATTTCGAGTGACGCATCAAATAAACACGCTATATTCTTGGATTCTTCTTTCCTCCACTCATCGATGCAATAGACCATAATTTTAGAGCGAAGCTGTTAAGGGCTCACCTTTCGATCGTCACGTCCGGCAATAGAAGAAAACTCTCATTGGCCGTATGCTGTATGTGCGAGTGAAAGTGCGTGAGAGCGAGGGACGCGCGTTTTCACGGGGAGCGAACGCATGGCGGAGAGCAATCCCGATTTCCCAGTGGAAGGGGAGTGGTGGGCGAGGAGGGCATTGAGGCACTCTAGACTGTGCGTGTGCCTGCCCGCTCTCCTACTGCGGCGCATGCGCGCAGCCCTGCCGGCCTCTGCCGCCGACTCTCTCTGGGCTCTCGCCCGCCTCTCCCCAACAGTGGACTTCTTCGATTATCCGTTCCTGGCAGTCCCGGACTGCCCGAGACGGTGCTTTCAGCCAATGAGTCTTGCTTATGCAGTCTTTCGGGCAGTCCGGGACTGTCATAGACGGATAATCGAAGAGGCCCAGTGTCGACAACGGCGTTTAGGCGTTCCTTCCTTGGTTCCTTCACGTAGCCAGCGTTTTACAGCAGTTGTGTGCTGTTATACAAACAACGCGCACAACTGTTGTCGACGGCATCGGCGTTTTGCCCGCGTTCGCACAGAACGCGCGCGGCGTTGGTGAAGTTTTTATGAAGAACGTGCCAACCTTTGCCGTGCACCCTATGGCGGTGTACCGTAGCGACCATAAGGCTATGGTCCCTGTGGTCACTAAATAAATGAAAGCCACCGGATCATATATATTTATCATTCTTTAATAGTTCAAATAACCAATTACACCATAACACCTTAATAGTCATAATTGGAAATACATAATTCCCACCATAGTACAGCTTCGCTGGCCTTCCATCACCACCTCAGTGGAAGGGATGATACTTTTAGGGGCGAAGCACCTTAGGGCCGAGCCTTGTCCCTCGTTGTCTGTAGCTCTGGTTTACATGGAGACCGCTAGGGGCGCTGCGGTGCACAAGGGCTATATAAGCGCTGTATATACTGCACACATGTATATGTACACACACACACACACACACACACATATATATATATATATATATATATATATATATATATATATATATATACCGTAGCTCTGGTTTGCATGGAGACCGCTAGGGGCGCTGCGGTGCACACGGGCGTCCGTTCCCAACGCGTGCTCTCTCTCTCTCTCGTCCGTAGCTTGGGGCGCTGCGGTGCACAAGGGTGTTCGTTCCCGACGCGTGCACTCTTTCTCTCTCGTCCGCAGCTAGGGGCGCTGCGGTGCACAAGGGCGTTCGTTCCCGACGCGCGCTCTCTTTCTCGTCCGTAGCTCTGGTACAGTGTACTAGAAGGGGGCAGTGGGCTTACTCAGCCGCTCCTCTGACGCAGTCAGCGTCGCATTCAAGAGGTGGCGCCACTGGCAACTTCAATGGAAGCTTTGCTTGCAGAAGGTTTGATTTTCCTTGCGTTTCTGTCGGTTTCAGTTCGAAGCAGTTCAAACTCTTATTTGTTTTTTAATTTTGGCATACTTGAGAGTCTTTACATATCTTTAGCAAGCACTATATTTGTTTAGGCCACATGATATTTGCCATAATAGTACCTTGTGGAAAAGGAAGACGGCAACTCTTGGGCAATTTGCTGCCTATCCTAACTCTTGAATCTTTTGGGCAAAGAGGTCGTCGCTGACGGATTTTGCTTATGTGGAAGGGGCCTTCGAATTTTCCGAATCATCGGGCAATCGTAAAAAAAAATTGAAAGAAAATTTTGAATGAAAGGGACGGTGACCAAATATACGGTTTCATGCAGTGTCGACCTAATGTAAAATTTTGTCAGACAGAAAACAGTGCGCGCATGGGCATGCATGGGCATGGGCTCAGGTGGGCTAAAAAAAAAAAATCAGGCATGCTAACCAGATTTGTGCCTTTACTTAGCCAAAATGAATTTGTATATATGGCTTAAATATGTCATTGTTCCACTTTAGTTCCATGCTTCACAGTAGCCTTCTGCGTTTATTGTTAAGCATCATTACGCCGGCACAGATTTATTAAATCAAATTAGGTTGATTTTTCCACAAAGAAATGGAGGGAGGCCTGAACAAAAAGTGAAAACTAGTTCACTTTTTGTTCAGGCCTATGCTTATGTACAGCTATATAAGGGTAAGCAAAATTAAGATAACAGGGCTGTTGCTGACACAAAGCTTTTATTTGCAAGTGCAGCAAGCCATTGTTTCATGCACTTCAACTCATGTGCAACGGCTCAACTTCAGCTGCTTGCCCTCTGCCGCTTTCCTGCCTTGTCACATTTAATTCCTTTCACATAAAAATCCAGACGTGTGACAATGTAAAAACTAATTATTTTAGCTGTGAGGCTAAGAGCGTGCACATTGCAGCCAACTTCGAGGGGAAGCTTACTCTTAACAACTACCAGCATGTCCATTACGCTGTCAGAGTGTGGCTCACTCTGACAGAAGCATTCTGTGAAAAAGATCCTCTAGCTTTTTCACGAAGCCGTACAGCTGATTGGAGGGATAAAGGAGGCCTCCTCGGTCACAGAAGTTTGTTAGCCGGGCAAGTTGAGAAAACTTTCGCCTGGTGGCGTCATAGTAAGCAGCTTAATTTATGCATTCTTGGCATTTTGTGCTGGAATTGACAATACACTCCCGCGCAACATACCCCGCAATGTGGTAAGCGAGCCTCGAGTCGCTTCTGGCCACGTGCTGGTTGTGGTCGTTTGAAACCCGCAGGCCCGTGCAATGCTGGGGTACCACGTCTTGTGTGGCCTCTGTGGCAGTAGCGCCAGCAGCAGTTTGACTGCACTCATTTCGGTCACATGATGCTTCGAGATAGTCAACTTTCAGTAAGGAGGCCAGTGTACCTTCCTCGCAGTTTCCTTCGCTAACTGACTTAACTAGACCATAAAAAGAAAGACAATTCACAGTGATCAGGAACTGCGATGGACATGAGCACAAAACGTGGCTCGAAATGGAGCTTGCATACTGCGCTCGTGTCGTCCCGGGGCTTGTCAGCTCTGTGGAGGTCCTTTTCCCACTCTTTCCGCCTATTTTTATCCTTCGGGACGCCAAACAAGGACCACTTCGGCCCATCCTTCACATAAACATAGCCTGTTTGGCACCCAGGCGCGTAACAGTGATTTTGTCGATGCCGCGGCATGGCTCAGTTACTGCAAGGCATAGTAATCTCTTGCAGGCTAGGTGCGAAAAAAACACTGAATGAAAAAAAAAAAAACCACGCGACGACGTCCACAAAAAAAAAAGAAAAAAAAACAGCGCAGCTCAGCAACTCCAACTTATTATGATCGGGCACTGGGCGGGCACTGGGCAGCTGCGCCGTCGCTCCCACGCTCCATTGAAACTGACGCCAGCGCCGCCGCTCGGGCTATTGGAGAAGCTCATATTTGCGACATTCGTGGAGCCGCCGCATCGCATATTCTCCGCCGGAGAGTAAGCCCACTGCCCCCTTCTAGTACACTGTAGCTCTGGTTTACCGGAATGATCCCCTGGTGCTTCGCCCACTCATCATCATTCAGTTCGTGGATATGCGGGGATTTTTTTAGATAGGTTCTATAGCGGCACAACTTTCACCGGTATCGCCACTGAAGGCAATTATGAAATTGATAGCCAGGGTTCTCAACGAGCTTGCACCGGTGACTTAGAACCCTGCGCAAGCCCCATCATGGGCCTGTGCAGGCTATAGCTTCTGTCCTAGCAAAATCAAAGTGCTGCTCTCAGGAGGCGTACTATAGTTCACGTATCTGCCTTGAGAGAGTAAGTCATGGTGTCCACACCCAGGAGCTCTCACTTCCCGCCCTCAGAAGCCATTACCTCCTCATTACACGGGACGAAGAATATCAGAATAAGCTAATGCCGCAGCAGGACCACCTCGACCTTCTACTAGGCCTGTCCATGCGTAAGGCCCTAATGACTGCAAGGATGTATAAAACCAATGCATTCCGCCAGTACTATAGCATATGCAGACGAAACTTGTAGAATACCAGAGAACCACGAAAAGATGGAAGATAAAATGACATGAGTGACGTTAAGGGGTTACGAAATAGCACATGGATTGAAGAGCAAGCGCGTGCACATCATACTCTACATACAGTTGCGACCAAGTTACGTAGTGGGGCAGGTGATGAAGCGCGTATCCTTCTTTAGAGTGTACTAGATTGGGGGAGTGGGTCCAACGCAGGCTCCCCGCTGAGGCTTTCTTTATTGAAAAGTTGGTGGCGCCACCGTCGCTTTCTCCCGAATGAGTGGCCCCGCGCGCCGGCCGGACGCTTGTCGCGTCGGAGGCCCTACCGCAGCTGCATGAAGCTTTGACAGGCGGATACTCGGTGGCGGTAACACTGATATTATTTCCCACCAATCCATTGTAAATAAAATGAAAAAAAAAATGTGGTTGATCCCTCTTATATAGGAATCGGTATAGAACACGAAAGTGAAACGTGTCTTCAATGACATGCGGAGGCACCACATGCTACTTGCTCGAAAGCTACAACGCGCCGCAACCGACTGCGCTTACGAACGCGCATCCAAAGTGCATCCGAAGCGCAAGCGACGCGCGATGCGCCGCTCGGTTAGCACGGTCCCAAACAGTGTCGCTGTCTGGTGGCCTCCGGCGGAAGGCATCACCGGCGGTGCCAGCGTCTCCCATTAGAAACGCCCGGCGGTCGGTACACTAGTAAGTATATTCTAGGCACTATAGTCGTACTGCTGAGACCACCGAAGCGTTCACTGTCGGTGCGCGTTAGTGTCATAATGCAGTACTTCTCTTTTCTGCTCGTAGGCGGCGGCACCGCCCCGAGCAAGAGCGCGGGTACACGGAGGAGTGTTAGATATATAAGGCGCGTCTGTGTAGCTCTCTGCAGTTGCGTTTGTGGCGCAATGGGTTAAACGCTCGGCGATCTATCGTCGCGGACCGAGAGGTCGTGGGTTCGATTTCCAAATTTTTCATGTTTGTGGAACTTTTTCTTCTGGTTTCTTTCTTTGTATTATGTTCGTGTACATTGTAAGCTGACGTATTTCCGTGACGGAAATACGTCACTGAAGTCTTGGTGGACCCCGGAATAAAACACTTTCGTGTTAAAAAATAGCGGCGGAAAGAATGCAAACGACGCAACAACGACGGTGCGTCGAGCAGACGAAGCTACTCGGCCCGTGAGCTCGCCTCAGCTGATGAGCGCTGCCGAAACAGCCGGAGCCAGCGTTTATTGGCTGGAGATTCACAATACGGCGACGGTAGCGCCGCCACAATTTCAACGTTTTTTGCTTCACCCTCGGCGCTTGCCAAGGCGTCCGCTGGACCCACTCCCCCGTTCTAGTACACTATACCTGCTTTAAGTAACAGAACAGGTGCCATGGAAAGCGACGTTTAGTCGAAGATAGCAGAGGGTTTGGTGTGGTGAGTGAGAGAGAGAGAAAGGGCTCTTTATTAAATCCTCGGGAGGTTTGCATGGCCGGCATGCCTGGCATACTACTCCAGATAGGTATAATGAAAAATTACGTTATGCAACCATTAGAATCAATGAGTAAACGAAGAATGCGTGAATGAGGAAGCTTACTTTTGACAGTCATACCCATGGGCTGCGTGCATTATTTCATCATTGTGTATTTCTCATCTGTTCATCTGTTTGCGTGCCGATCGCAGACTGCATCGCGGCATCGTGTGTGTGTTTGTGACAGTTTTATTTTAAAAATGTCAGATTTAGGAAGTCGTTCGCTAACGAGGAACTGGGGACCAGGCTAAACATAGACAAATTAGAAGTGGTGAAAAAAATTAGCGCTACAAGACTCAGCAAAAAGCACGGTATGATGCTTAAAAGGACCACGAGATAGTGATTTCAGAGGTTTTGTTCAGCACAATTTTAATGTTATCAATCACAAGATACTTCGGTCTTGCGTGCACTAACACCCTTCCTGTCATCTGCGTTAAAGGTATCTCGCTGTTTCTTCAGCACGCGACATAAGAACAAAAAAGGGGGAAAAACTTTACCGTGGTATTCCCTCATTTTATTTCACAATTCTGCATTTTAGAGGTGCTGGGCACCAAAATAAAAACAAAGAAAAAAAAAGTTAATCAAATACTGTATGACGAATCAGCAGGTACATTTGTGCGGGCTTCAAGAATTATGCTGTTATTTGTCTTCGATTATGCTCCAAAAACAGATAAGAATGTATATTCAAGCTATATTATTCACAGCAAAAACAATGCGACCTGACACGAAGGGATGGTTATCTAACTGCAAGCCAATGTGATTCTGTATTTATACTTCCGCGATGATTGTATAATCTCGGGAAAACATTCACCGCAGGCCGCATGAATCCTAGTATTTTGCGTATTGTTTAGCTTTTCTGACGTGGTTTCATGTAATGAAGCGTGTTCCGTTCAACACATGCAAAGAAGTGTGAACTGCCACGCAGCATCAATATACGGCATGTTTTACAAGTTTTTTTTTTATTTTATCGTTGAGGAAGTTATACTACCCTTTTGCTGAAAAAACAACAACAACAAAAAAAACACAAATTAACCATCCATGGAAACGAAAGAAGCAAACACCGAAATGCATTTAGGTCGGCGCGTCGGCGACACGCTCTTAGCTCTCGGATGAAAACAGATCGAGCGAGCTGAATTAGTCAATGCAAGTAAGGAGAAAGACACGGTGCCTGAAGTTCATTATACCTTTTCCAATATATTCTACTGCATTAGAGAGAGCGTGGGAAAGAAAAGAAAAAGAGAGAAAGAGGGAACAACGAATCATGTCGGCGGAAACACGGTCGGGGCGGGAGGCGAAAAAAAAGTCATTTATATCGCGGCTGCTGCCTCCCGAACAAGCAAAGTCGGCCGAAGCCAAGCCGATGCTAAGGTATGAGAAGAGAGGTTGGGTCGCGTAGTGGCTGCTCCCACTCCCTTTACCCTGCTGAAAAAAAAAATATTAGCAAGAAAACAAAATGCGAAATACAAACGTCAATGAGAATTAGAAAGAAGAAAAACGAGATCGCTTTGTTCGTTCACCTTGTGTTTCTTTGTTTGCCGGCTCCTCGTCGTATTCTGCAGCCACGTTTTGCAAGCGGCAAAATGATTGCAAAGTCAATAGAACCCGGTTTGAGGAAGCGACAACCAGAAGAATGCGTGCCACGTGCTGGTGTTGGGAAAAGGAAAATGAAACTTTGTAGAAAACTTCCGAGATCTCTACAAATCCAAAAATAAAGGTCGTAAAGAGGCGCTTCTGAAGGAAGCCCTTTCTATCGGCTGTTTTTGAGATAAGAATACAAAGCTATAATTTGGGTGGAACCGCTTTATTCTTGATTACTGAATACTGAGCCGAATCCCATCAATTCCCCTTGTTCCTGCATTGCCCTCAAGGTTCTAATTTCACTCTCTTTTTTTCTACCTTTCTTTTTTCGGAGAACGGGTCATTTCGTTAAGTGAGACGTAGCTACGTGCTCAGAGAAAAGAAATCGGCTTGCAGCGGTCATCAGTGTTTGCAGCATAAGCGAATTAAAATGCAAGCACGCCGGCGCAAAGCTTATAGCGATGCACAAATACAGAGCTGCCGGGGATGGGATTTATATTTTGACACTGGGAAGCACATCATGGAAAAAAAACGAAGAAACTGACTAAAATTCAGTTTCTAAGGAGCGACTCGGTGCATTTCCGTTTTCAGCATTAAGTGCGGCCCATAACCACAGAGAACAGATAGGTAGGATTCAAATAGGAGATAAATAGTTGGGACTCGCATTTCTGATCTTTGTGTGGCCTTGTAAGGAAACAGTAACCGTAAACCAAACAAGAAATTGATAATTCATATAATAGTTGACAAAAAGTTTACTTATTTTCATTCTGTGAAAAAGATTGTACTCAAAGTAATTCAGGTATTTTGTCATGGGGAACAAATATTTATGAAGGTGAAGTAGGAGTAGTAGGTGGAACAGCCAGACAGTTTCGCTCGTCGCCATTTTAGATTCAATCCTGGGTAGGTAACGTGTGAGAAGTCATACAATAGTCGACGCTGTCATTCATCATAATAGGGCTTTCATCGTGGTCCTTGTCCTCGCATTCATTGCATAGCTTTTAGTTAACTTGTGGGGCACCAAAAAACTTTGAGTTGCTATCTTATTGCGTTTAGCATTCTGAGGGTACTCACCCACTTTGCAGGAACTGTCTGTCGGTCTATCCGTCTACAGTTCTATCTTTATGTATCTTTAGTGCATCACCAAACAAGCAAGTAGTGATTGCCGGAGGGCAAGATATTTGGAATAAATGGAGTCATGTTCTACTTTTTCATATTGTGTGGAGCTTTTAATGGAAGTGCGCACATGCCCAAACGGTATCAAATATTTCCCACTGAACGCCACACGGCATTGACGCAGCACCTCCATACAGCTACTCAGACAAAGCCTCATTCGGCGCGCTGATTAAAAGAATTAGAACATTGGTCCTGAGAACTGCTCTAAGAGCATCACGCATATAGTTGTGGTGTTCGTGTTTGAGCGAGTTGTCTGCAAACATTCGGACATATGTTTGACATTGCATTTCAAGAAACTTAGGCACCTTTCTTCGTTACAGTCCCCGTGCTCTTGATCTTTATTGAGCGGTCTTTATTCATTTGTGAATGACTAACAGCCCGTGACGCATAGAACCGAGACATCGAACCTTTGCTTGATCAGAGGAAGCTGTAACATTCTGTCGCGTCTTTAAATAAATTTATTCAGTGTGGGGCGATTTAAATGTTCTTAGTCTCAGGGCTGGCCTCCGTGAAGCTTGGTTAAATTCATTTCGATGCGTGGCCAAGACGCTCAACGACTGGGCATGCAGTGCAGCTCCAACGCAAAAAGTCTTGGAGTGTACTTATATGTATTTCCAGTGTATGGCAATTTTCAGCTAATCAGAAAAATACACTGGGGCCACATAATACAATGGACCAAGTTGAGTCATAAAAAAAAAGAAACAGCGATTGTGAACGTTTATTCCCGCAGAAACACAAAACTACAAGGGCCTGCAGATTCACGAGGTAAATATCTTTGTGTTCAAGTTCCTCGTACAATTATTTTTAAGTTTACATGTATACGAGAAACATACAATAATGTTTCTGAATGAAAACGTTAAAAACATTAAATAAACACTTTACGTGCTAAAAGCACTCTTATTGTGAGACAAGCAGTTGTGGGTGGCGCTGGATTACTTTGATCACATGGGGTTCTTTATCATGCACTCATTACGCGATACACAAACAATTATCGCATTCCACCACTTTCGAAATGCGGCCGCTGCGGCCGGTATTGAACTCACGATTTCGTGCTCACCTGCGCGGTATCATTGCCACATCGCTATCTCGTCGGCTCATTACCATCATCACGACAGCAATTGTGTAAGAAGATCATTGATGTTTGGTAGATTGCTTAAGCGATGACTATCTCTAATCCTTAAATATAAATAATTTGAAGCCGAGTGGCGAATATTGTTTTCTAAGATTCATGACATCGCTGATATCAGGCACCGCGAATTTTGAAGCTTGATAACCATGCGAATATGGTTTTAATGAAGTGAATTTCACGAATTAATTTTATTACTTACTTTTGGATGCATGTAAAATTTTCCGAATTGAAGTGGGCCCCTATATATATGACGCATCTCCACATAATCAAAACTTCAGGACTATAGATAGCGTAAGTCTAAAAATATGCACCGCAATACTTGTCGCAAACTCTATTTGACGTTCAAATTAATATTGTAGAAAAGCATTTCACATATAGCGCGGGACAAGGCTTTATCGAACTGCAGTGTATATTGTTGTAGATTTTGGCGACGAACATTGACATCAGCAAAATTACGACTTGCTCTCTCTCCTCTACGTCGTAGCTTTAATAAGATGACATTTCTAATATACTTCAACGCAAGATTAGTCTTTGCTGGATTAATTAGTTGAGTTCATGTTGTGCTGATAAAAAATTATGAGTGCTAAAAGGAGAGAAAAATTTGAAAGCGCAAGTTGTATCCGTCCATACTCCATCCTTAATACAGTACCACCAGGCTTTGAATAAATAAGTGTTTCTATACAGTCGCAAAGTGCACCCAGCACTTCTAAATCTGCACGTTCCTTTTATAGAAAGCTCCTTCGGTCGTCACCCTCGTCTGTAGTAACAACAAATTTTGTCTTATTCTTTCGAACGAAGGAGTGGGCACGTTCACTGTTGTCTCGTTCCCGTCTCGCTCAAAAGGAATCCGTTTGAACTCGCGCATTTCAAGTATTTCAGTTACACTTGTGAACAGCACTGAAGCTTTTTAAGTGCGACGCCAATGAAAGGTTTAAACTTGTTTGGCAAGCGTTCATTTCTCGTTCCGTGTGACAGCAGTCTCAGTGTGCTTGCACGTAACGCTAAGACGCGAATGTATTAATGGGCGTTCGCTGGTTGTGTTCTCGCATCCAGTACTATAAGCGCGCGTCGTAAATGTTTATTTCTTCCTCCTTTTTATTTTTAGTATGTGCAGGGCCACATTCGCGCGAAAAATAATTCCTTTTTTCTGGGAAATGAGCCAAGTATTCCTTTTATTCTGATTTGGCATATAGGAAGAAAAACACAAACTGTATTGTTTTTTTAATTCGTCTTGCTTTTCGATCTTAGAAGCAGACATTGAAAAAAAAAAAACGCTTGCAAAGCAGATCAACGTACAGTTCCCCATGTTTATGTCGCTTGTAGGTAACTGAATCAGTTCCATATCTGCCTACGACGGCTCGTATATATTCTTATTTTTGCAGCCTAAGCTCTTATATGCTCATTCCAATATCTGTTTCGGTTGGCGATGTTGTCTGCCGCCGCCACAGCCACCGCTGGTGTCGGTCGCATTCCGGAAATATGCCCTATATAGGCGTCCTAAGGTGCGAGGAGTCACGCGATGTGAGGTGCGCGCTGCGTAGCGTCCATACGTGCACATTTTGTATTGTAGTTGCATATTATTGCACCAGGTGGCACGCCGTGTAGCAGTTGCTTAGGTAGCGGTACAAGGTAGATATAGAAGTTTTGAGGAAGAAAGAGAAGATAAACGAGAGGTATACAAAAATGCTTGAATGAGAAACATGTATAGCGTACCTGAATAAATCAAGCAGGCTGGGTGACTATTTGTAACCACTTCTTTTCAAAGGGGATACCAATAAATCAGCAGCAGCAGCAGCAGCAGCATCGTATCGTTAGTTACAGTGTAGTATCGCGCCACTTGTCCGGCGATAGGAAATGCGCGCCGGGTAGCGTCGATACGTGCAAACTTTGCATTGCAGTTGCGTTGTATTCCACCATGTGTCCCGTCATGTAGCAGTTGCATCGTATTGTCCCACGTGTCAAAGTATGCGACAAGTGCGGCGCATAGTCCCGAACCTTTGTTTACTCTTCGGTACATTATGGAGTCTCCTCCCAAGGTACGAACCGCGGCTGAAGAAGCGAGTCGTAGAGCTACGTGCGCGGCTGCAACCATGCAACGTCGGGCTCTGCAAACCGCTGTGCAGAGAGCAGCACAAGCCGCAGCTCGCCGCCGACGCCGGGAGGAAAGTTCTTTACGTTCTCGGGAAAACGACGCAAAGAGACTTCGCCGCGAAGACCTTCTAGTGCCTGCTGCAGAAAATGGAGTTCCTATTTGGAGCCGATCACCAGCTTACGCTGTGACTGTGCTGCATGATCCACGCAGGCCTATGACTTTTTTTAAATCTTTAATAGAAACTAACATCGCAAACACTCTCGATGGCATGTTTCCGTTTAAGAAGCAAAACAGTAGAAACGCAGGAAACAAACAAAACAATTTGTCCTTCGCCATGATTTCTACGTGCACTAGAGGATCGGTTTGATTAGACGGATATATATAACTCACGGTAACATTGGTCTTCGGTAAACCTCCCATTTTCTTTAAAAAACATAGAAGGGTTTTTGACACTCATGATCATTTTGGCCAGAGCGTTTACGATGTATGAGATAAATTTGATTTCTTTTTGTGTGTTATTAACTGTCGCTATTTTTGCTGTGCCAAACGTTTTCCTGTACAATGCATCTGGTACCTACTGCGTAATTTCTTTGACAGTGCTTAATGTCAGGGAGGAGGGGGGGGCTGGGCCTTCTATTTTTTAAGGAGGGGCCAGACCCTTTCTTGGCAGGTCAGCTGTAGCAGTGCAGCACCTATTCTACAAGCGTTGGAAGGTATTTTATTACCAGTAGTGCCTTTCGCGGTGCAATTCAAGTTCAGTATTTCGAATAATGATTCAAATTAATTAAACGGTGGATATATATATATATATATATATATATATATATATATCAGTGAAGTAAAGCGTAACAGGAGCCGGCACAGAAGTAGTTCAAAAAATAGAAGCACGTAGGAAAAACATAACAGGACTTTACTGACCTTTCGGCCGGGGTCCGGCCTTCATCAAGAGTGAGTGCACAAGCATAAAGAGCTCAATTTATAACTTTTTGCCGTAAGGGTGGAAAGAGATAATAAAAAATACAAAGTAAAAAAGAATACAACGAAGACGTGAATGGAAACTTGCGCGTGCACACAGTGGAATTATTAAAAAAAAGTGAATACAACACGGCTGTGAAAACAAGCTCGTAAATCGTGAGTAGCCCATGACCACAGGCGTGCACAGATTTCGTGTCGTCATGGATGTCAACACGTACAATGACTCATGTCAAAGTCATCAAAACAATGGGCATGTACAGTGGTGCTATACAGGGTTACAAAGTTGGGCGTGCATGGAGTGGGATTATTGAAAACGTATTAACAAAAAGCATGCGGGCGTCACTGATAGGTTTTAGTGGCATCGTGAGTGTCGTCACATCTAATGACTCATGTCAAGGTACATCAAAAACGATGGGCATGTACAGTGGTGCTATACAGGGGTACAACGTTACGCGTGCGTACAGTGGTATTGTGAAAACATATTAACAAAAGGGATGCAAGCGGTCGCTGCTGCCAGGAGAGTATTTGACCACAAAGACGGTCAATACACCCTCACCTGGCCTAAAGGACTCCTGCACTGTGACCTCCACTAACCTCCGAGTTGAACGAACTGCGATCCATTGCATTCTTGGTACACGTGGTATTCTTTGTGTTTGTAGGCAGGCGTATTTTATACAAATTCTATGAGTGTGTGAAAAAATTAACTAAAATATAAAATAAATGAAAGATTTAATGACCATATTAAGTAATAAACATCAATATAATTTCGAATTAATGCTGCAGAATTATGCATATTCCTACATCAGCATGCCATATAATATGTGTTATAGAACCGTCACGAAATGCATGTTCATATGTATAACTATATATATATATATATATATATATATAAATTCAAAGAACAGGAGAACGGAGTAAAGAGTAAAAAATACACAAAACTCGACTTTACTGACGTTTCAGCCGCACAGTCAAATGTCAAAAAGGGAAGCAATGAAGAATGACAGCAGGAAATGCAGGTGCACACCTTTTTGACCTCACTGAAACCAAACGTGATGGGGATAAAAGTATATGTGCAATGAAAGGGGCCACGAAACTTGCAAGGTGTAAAAACGCGGATAAAACACTAACGGGTAAAAAGAAAGTTTGCCAGCACTTTCATTAGTTCCACAAGTAATCGCTTTAAATTTATGAATTAGATAGGATTCTCGAAGCTCTCTTTCGTGGTGGGAATGAAAACCAGATTGAAGGATTGTTGGGGTGATTTTATCAAATTCGTGGCCTGGAATGAGCGCGTGTTTTGATAGTATAAGATGAGGGAAAGTAGCTGCGTGACACTTATGGTTGTTAAAGCGATACCGGAACGGCGTTTCAGTTTGTCCAACGTACTGTAATTTGCAAACAGAACATTCGAGCAAATAGATACAGCTGTTAGTGTCACACGTAAAATTACCTTTAATTTTCACGTGGAAATTAGAGGCAGTGCTTTTGGCAATACAAGATGTCGTCAAGTGTGCACAAATTTTGCACCGTGTTTTCTTGCAATGTTAGCAACCCGCAGTCTCAGGAATTCTCGCCTTTAGATGACCTTAAGATGTCATGCAGATTACTAGACCATCTGAAGACTACCCGCGGGGGTTCTAGAAAGATAACTTTAATGTGATCACTCTGTGCTTGTATGTTGAAATGTTTTTTAAGGATTGACGAGACATTTGGAACCGATCCTGAGTGGGTTAGAACGAGTGTTTTTTGTGTCTGAATGGGCGATTGCTTTTTTTGCACAGAACAAATCCTCCCGATTTAGCGCATCGGTCCTTTTAGCGGCATCATCCACAATATGACGTGGGTATTCCTGCCGAATTAAAGCTTCGCGAAGTTGTTCACAGTTTTCATAGAAGTCCGACTGTTCCGAGCAAAGTTTTTTAAAGCGGAGCGCCTGACTATATGGTGCACTGGTTTTCCAGTGTTTTACGTGAGAACTTTTAAAGTGAAGATAACGATGCCTGTCCGTTTGTTTTCTGTAAAGCTTAGTGGTTATTTTGTTGTTAGATAGGGAAACGTCCAGAAAGTTAATCGTAGAACGAGAGTGTTCATGCGAAAAAGAAATGGATGGGTGGGCGGTATTGAAATCGGCTATAAACGGTAACGGTTCATATTCACCATGAGGCCAGATCAGAAAAATGTCATCTATAAACCACTGATAATAAAGAGGTTTTAGTTCGCGCTTGCCAAGAAAGTCATTCTCCAGAACAGACATAAAAATGCTAGCATAATTAGGTCGAATGCGGGTGCCCATTGATGTGCCGCTTATTTGAAGGTAGTGCGAACCATCAAATTCAAAATAATTGAGCTGTAAAATTAATTTCAATAATGTAGACAGTGTGTCACTACTAATAGTTTTCTGATCATCAGACGATCTGTCATAGGCATGAACAACTGCCTGTATGCCATCATTATGGGGGATGTTTGTATCGAGTGAAACCACATCTAATGTAACCAGCAGGGAATTCTCTGGTATAAGGAGGTCGTCGATGTCCAATAAAAATGGTTCGTATCTTTAAGATAAGATGAGAAGGGACATGGAAGGCTGGCCGCTGCTGATTATTACATCAACGTAGCGCTAAAGTTGGTCCGTGACAGTGCCAATACCTGAAACAATAGGGCGTCCGGGACAGTTTTATTTGTGTATTTTAGGTAGTAAGTAAAACATCCCCGGGATGGGACTGAGTGGGACGAGTGAACCTACAGCGTTATCGCTTAATTGCTTCGCGTCGTGTTGTTTGATTTGCAAGTTTCGTGGCCCCTTATCATTGCACATATACTTTTATCCCCATTACGTTTGGTTTCTGTGAGGTCAAAAACGTGTGCACCTGCATTTACAGCTGTCATTGTTCATTGCTTCCCTTTTTGACATTTGACTGTGCGGCGGAAACGTCAGTAAAGTCGTGTTATTGTATATTTTTTTATTCTTTACTCCGTTCTCCTGTTCTTTGAATTATATATATGTATATATATATATAGTTATACATATGAACATGCATTTCGTGACGGTTCTATAACACATATTATATGGCATGCTTATCTAGGGATATGCATATTTCCGCAGCATTAATTCGAAATTATATTGATGTTTATTACTTAATCTGGTCATTAAATCATTCATTTATTTTATATTTTATTTCATTTTTTCACACACTCATAGAAGTTGTATAAAATACGCCTGCCTACAAACACAAAGAATACCACGTGTACAAAGAATGCAATGGATCGCAGTTCGTTCAACTCGGAGGTTAGTGGAGGTCACAGTGCAGGAGTCCTTTAGGCCAGGTGAGGGTGTATTGACCGTCTTTGTGGTCAAATACTCTCCTGGCAGCAGCGACCGCTCGCATCCCTTTTGTTAATATGTTTTCACAATGCCACTGTATGTACGCGCAGCTTTGTACCCCTTTATAGCACCACTGTATATGCCCGTCGTTTTTGATGTACCTTGACATGAGTCATTAGATGTGTCGACACTCACGATGCCACTAAAACCTATCAGTGACGCCCGCATGCTTTTTGTTAATACCTTTTCAATAATCCCACTCCATGCACGCCCAACTTAGTACCCCTGTATAGCACCACTGTACATGCCCATCGTTTTGATGACTTTGACATGAGTCATTGTACGTGTTGACATCCATGACGACACGAAATCTGTGCACGCCTGTGGTCATGGGCTACTCACGATTTACGAGCTTGTTTTCACAGCCGTGTTGCATTCACTTTGTTTAATAATTCCACTCTGTGTACGCACAAGTTTCAACTTACGTGTTCGTTGTATTCTTTTTTACTTTGTATTTTCTTTTTTCAATTTGTATTTTTTCTTGTCTCTTTTCACCCTTACGGCAAAAAGGTATAAATTGAGCTTTGTATGCTTGTACACGCACTCTTGATGAAGGCCGGACCCCGGCCGAAACGCGTGTAAAGTCCTGGTAAGTTTTTCCCACGTGCCTCTATTTTTGAACTATATATATATATATATATATATATATATATATATATATATATATATATAGTGTCCACGTCGTAGTGACGTAGTGGTTTTGGCGTTGCGCTGCTAAGCCCGAGGGTGCGAGATCGAAACCCGGCCGCGGCGGCCGCATGCGCTTCGATGGTGGCGAAATGCAAAAATGCCCACATACCATGCATTGGGTGCCCGTTAAAGTACTCCAGGTGATAAAATTTAATCCGGAGTCCTTCACGACGACGTGCCTTATAATCATAACGAATCCCGGCAGCGGCGGCCGCATTTAGATGGAGGCGAAATGCAAAACCGCCCGTGTGCTTGCGTTGTAGTGCATGTTAAAGAACCCGAGGTGGTCAAAATTAATCCGGAGCCCTCCCTTACGGCGTGCCTCATAATCAGAACTGGTTTTGGCACGTAAAATCCCAGAAATAAAAATGGTTTTGGCACGTGAGACCCCAGAATAAAATTTTAGTTTTTAATTTTAATTTCCCTGCTGAACAGGTAATCTCGACGTTGGCATCACGTCGCCAAATACCGCAGAACCGTAGCGAAGCGCAACTGGTCTTGCTACTGCCGGAAAGACCCCGTGCTAACGACTTCCGCTCGTTTACATCGCCTCGTACTATGCGCATGCGCCATAAACCATGTGAGTGAACTAAGAACACATGCAGCGCTCAACCTTATATAGTCAAACGCTGTAGTCGACCAGGGCTGATTAGGTATTCATGAAGGTTAAGGATGTGAAAAGGGTGTATGATGGGTGTTCCAAATGTAGTGCGCTCGAAACCAAGTTTATGGCTTAGAGATATGGATAAAAATGGACACCAATGTGAGCGGAAGAGGTCAAGAAAGCTTCGCTGTAAAGTTGGGGAGGAACCTTCGACGATGATGAAACCATTGATCTGCTTGGATGCGTATATTTGTTACAGTGGGCATATTTAGGTAGCACGTGCTCTTTCATTGCACAATTTTGCGGAGAACCGAGCCGTTAAGCAGAACTACTGTGGCGGCGTTATAGGCCTGTGGCTATAGGTTTAAGCGATTTTAATCACATCTGTGTTGTCTCCTGCGGCATGGGTGTCGGTATGGGACTTGAGGGCCGCCAGAGATCTCTCGCGCAGCTGGCACAGGGGGAGAGGTTGGTGGGGACGAGAATTATGATGATGATGATGATGACGACGAAAACTGGAGAAGGGGGTGTAGGGAAGGAGTCCTACAAGCCCTGGTGTAGTCCAGGAGAATGTCAGGGCCCCTTTGGCATCTTCGCGGTTGGTCTCGGTCTGGTGGATGATCACTATAGCCGGGTCTCAAGGGTCCAACCGCGAAGGGTCATCTCCCATTGTTTCATGGTGAGGAAGGGTATCTCCTTTCGAGCAATCCACCACATCAGTGTAAACCTTAAGATTCCAAGAAAGTTTCGAACGACACTACTTGCGTCTCAAAGATCTGGCCCTATGCATCGGCGCCTTCGTATCGGCGTTGAAAGTGCGATTACCGATCACCAACCCGCGACAGCCAACTAGAAAAACGGGGGAAAGAGGCAACGAAAAACAAACTCTGGGGTTTAGCTGCCAAAACCGCCATTTGATTATGAGACACGCCATAGTGTGGAAACCCGAATTAATTTTCACACCTTGTGGTTCTTTAACGTGCACCTATATCTAAGTATACGCGCTTTTTTTTTAGATTCTGCCCACATTTAAATACGGCCGCCGCTGCGGGGAATAGAACTCGTAACCTCGTGCTTTTAGCAGCAAAGCACCATATTCACAAAGCCCACGCGGCGGGTAGGGACAGAAAAAAAAGCGCTGTTCACTTTAAAATGTCATCTACGAAGGTCCGCACTAAATAACCACGAAGACTTTGTGAGTACTATTGGAGCCAGTGCAATAACAATTGAAGGAGATATTGGAGAGGATAAGGATGATAAGTGTGTTCCAAGCTGGAATTGTGTGGGTCAATGAGGCGCGCTTTCTGAGAAAATAAGAACGTTTTGTGATTTGCGCTTTTGACAGCTAATGGGTATGCAACAATGTGGTCGCTTTATACGTGTGCAGCATCTCAAGAGGAAACTCTTTGGAATGAAGTGTCCTTGGGAAGAACATGATAAAGAATTTTCTAAATTGTAGTTTTTATGAAAGCTGCGTAGAATATCCTGAAGTTTGTTGTAGTAGGGTTCTTCTAAACTTCGTGCTTCCAGAAGGTTTATTATGTACACCGTTTGCTAAATTCAACGCGTGTCAAGATGAAACTTTTTAGGAATAACGAGTGCACGAGGAAAAACAATCTGCGCAAATTTCACAAGTTTACGTTTACTGTACTGGGCCCGCCCCACAAAAATTGCACATTCAATTCGAAGCATTCACAACGTAGCGAATGAAGTTTTTGAATTGTTACGTTAAGCAAATGGCTGGAGATTTGAGCTGAAAAGCTGCACTCTAAAATGGGGCAACCGCTACGACTATGTAGTATCACCCGTATAAAGTGTCTAATTTTCTGACAGTTCGGAAACGTGAATTAAAAGCGGCAGTGCTTTCAGTGCCACCTAAACACTTACGGTGACTCGGCGCGGAGCGCAGGCGGTAAGGTAGGTGCACCACATCGGGCAGCGTGAAAATTATCACGCGGGCCATCAACTGCCTGTTGCCAGAAGAACGTTTTGAGGCTGTAGCAGTAGGACACAAAACTAAGGCTATATAAATTGGGCACCGCGGAACCATAGTTACGCACTCTGCTTCGCTGGAATGTGGTTCTGCTTCCGCAAAGTTAGGCAAGTGTGACGTTCTTCCTTTTTTTTTTTTTTTTAGTCTTGAGTGCTTTTCACCACTAATGATTCTAAGTAAGAGAAGGAGACCATATTTTCAGTGCCTGTATTTCTTTTCGCAGCAAACGCGAAGCAGAACGTTTTTGTGTACTTCACCACGTGCCGAGGCAGAGACACAAGTGCCGGCTTTTAGGCAAGTTTATGTGAAAGGTCTACCTTTTTGTATTGAATCCGCAAGATCACTTTTTCACACAATAACTTATCCGTGTGAATATCCTTGACAACGCACTTAACAGGTACAATTTAATCCCCATCAAGTTCATAGTTCATACGTATATCACGTTAAATATGTCAGCAGAGATTGATACATTCCCCATGAATGCCTAGTTAACTTTAAATGCTGTGACCATGATGTTTACTATTCTTAGTAGATTGTGTTTGCATGTCTTTTGTTTATGGCAAGAATGGTGTGGAGGAAAAATCATTCTGGTGTTTTACGCGCCAACACCATGACTTGATTATAAGGCATGCCGTAGTGGGGACTCCGGATTAATTTTCACCACCAGGGATTCTTTAGCGTGCAATACAAGAACGTTTTTGCAATCTGCCCCTATCGGAATGCGGTGGCCGCGGCCGGAATTGAACCCACGACCTCAAGTTCAGCAGCGCAACGCAGTCGCTGAGCTACCACGGCCGGTGGAAGTGCACAAGCAATATGAGCCTATATTCAGATATATTTTTACACCCTTTCTTCAATCAACGGGGTTACATTTTTGTTCATTGTGATTACTCTGTACCCTTTTGTGCAAATTGCTCGTTTGTACCGGTGGCTCTGTGAATCAAGCTGTAGCCGGGCTCCTGTACCTTTAACATAACACCCTCTTTCGTCTTCGCGAAGTACAGTAAATGTGTTCGTTTTAGAAAGATTTTTTGTGGAACAACATGGTCAGCATAATCACCGTTTAACTGGCTCTATCCACTCGAATCAAACCAGCCTCAATTCCAAGCCGACTAGCAAAATTTGTAGGTATACAAAATGAAAGAACTTTCTTAATATGCAGGCAGACCAAAATATCAGTACACAACAGCAGCCTCAAAAAGCAAGTGTCCTTCATTGCCAAAGTTGAGCGCCACCATGCAGCGCAGTTGCGCCGGCTCTATTTTTTTGGCAGCATTTTACAGACACCGCAAGCTTAGTGCCATTGTGTCAGCGTCTTCCCGACAGCCAACTTTGAAAATACCGTGCCTGTTCCCGCACTGCATGTATTGAAGGCGGTTAAAATTGTGTACCGTTACAATGAGCTGCAGTACTTAGCGGTAGCGAATGGTAATGCGTGGCTACGGTTTCGTCCTTTGGCGCCGGCATTATGAATGTGTCAGTTTTTGAGGTATCACGGCTCCTAACAAAATTTTTGGTGCGAAGCTGACCTAGGAGTTTCAGTAGTCGCGTTTGTGTAAAGTCTTTCGGCCAGGATTTGAATAATTACAGCCTATAAGTTTCAGCGCTTGAAATTCATATTTCCTAAGTTCCTCCAAAATGCCATGTTTTTTTTTCTCTCTGAGACACCATTGACTTTCCAAATGAGGTTTCGGGGTAGCTAATGAATTAAATTTTCTCTTGCGTTTCGCGTTTTCTAACGAATCTTGTGGCAACTTACCTAATGCACCCTAATATAATTTCCCTTCAATGAAAAATATAATTTTTCCCTCTCATGGCATTTCTAAAGCCATAGATTCCATCAAATGCTCGCCTTCATTTGACATTGACGGCATGAATGTGAATGTTCTAAACATAGTAAGCACATCAGCAACTACAGTTCGTGCCTTATGTTTATACAATCACTTGCTAGTGGATCACAATCACATACCGGAGCGGTATGAAGCATTGTATACTCACATAGTGCGGTTTTTAACAGAAGTAAATGCTTTCAACGCTATTCAATAAGGCTTTCGTAAAGATCATTCATGTGAAATCTAACTTGTACCTTTTATTCACAATTCATAATTAACTCTTTATTAAAATGTTCCTGTCGGCATATCATTTGGAAACAGCTTCGAACAAGGTTCCCCATATTCACTTACTACAAACTTTAATGCTACGAAGACACCCAGACGCGTACAATACCTTCGGCGAGGACGGACACTGCCAGGGAACTTCGTCTGCTTGCACGCAAAAAGTCACAAGCTTTATGGAGTTCAAGTGCCTTCAATTGCCGATTGTATAAGTTGGACCCCTTGCTACGGCTACAACTGCCATCTAGCCTTTCCGGCGGCGAAGCAACCTTGCTATGCCGCTTGGCAGGGAGTGGCGTTCCCGAACGCTTACTCACTCCGTATGGGAATGGCCGAGAGCCCGATGTGGGACTCCTGTATGTGCGAGGAATCCATCGAGCACCTATTGTGTACCTGTCCTCGCTACGACGTACAACGCCTCTCTCATGCAGGACCACTTTAAACCGACTGGACTCGAGACCGTTCTATGAGTCAAAGGTACTCGGACCGTGGCTACAATTGTCACTGGCACAAAAAGCGATGCGTGCATTAGTACAGTATTTGAAGGGCACCGGTCTAAGAGACCTCCTATAGTGTCCCTGTACATCGTCCCACGTGTACTCAGTACTCATTCTCTCCCTATTTTACTCTTTCTATTCCCCCATTCCCTCACACCTCGTGCAGGGTAGCAAACCGGACGCTCATCTGATTGACGTCCCTGCCTTTCCTCTCCTTGTTCTTTCTCCCTCTTAAGGCCCATATCTACAACCTTCCGTTCTAAAGTAGATTCGAGGGTTTTTGAAAAGTAGACAAGGCAGTTTGTATATGGTAATTAGCATTCTACTTTCACGTCCGTGGTATCTGGTGTCCTCCAAGTAACAGTTCTTGGGCCTTCAGATTTTCTCCCTTCTAACCTCCACTTCCTTGCTGATGATTGCGTTCGTTATCGCAGAAATTCTAACCCGTCCAACAACAATACCGTGCAAATCGACCACGGTTTAACACCTGGCTTATGACCCTTAACATCAGCAAGACGTCCCTAATATCCTTGCACTTCCGTCTCAACTATTATAGTTCCTACCTGCTACCTTAACGGCCATCCTATAAGTGTCTCTATCACTCATATTTCTGACGCCGAATACGTAACAATACCTAGACGTTCCTATCTGCCATTATTTGGCCTAATCGGATAACATTAACGAAATTACGAACTCAGCAAACCACGTCATTGGATGCCTGCACCATAATATTTTATCGGCCCCATTTCTTCTAAAGCATAAAGACCTTCGTCTGTGCTAAAGAAAGTCACAGGTCTGGGCGGCACACGCAGCACAGACACAGCATAAGATGGAGGATCGGCTCCACGCACTACAGGATCTTTGCGGCGAAGTTTCTTCGTGTCATTTTCACGAGAACGATCTCAACTGTCCGCCCGGCGTCGACTGCGAGCTGCGGCTTGTGCTGCTCTCCGCACAGCAGTCTGCTGAGCCCAATGTTGCCTGGTTGCAGCGGCGCGCGTAGCTCTACGATAAGCTTCTTCAGCAGCGGTTCGTACCTTGCGAAGAGGCGCCATAAGCTGTACCGAAGATTAAACACAGGTATCCAGACTACCTCTAGTTGACATTAAGCGGCAGAAATGGAGCCGGGCAGGCCATGTAATGCGTAGGATGGATAACCGGTGGACCATTAGGGTTACAGAATGGATACCAAGAGAAGGGAAGCGCAGTCGAGGTTGGCAGAAAACCAGATGGGATGATGAAGTTAGGAAATTTGCAGGCGCAAGTTGGAAGATACCTTCGTCCTGCAGTGGACATAAAATATAGGCTGATGATGATGATCCAGACTACGTGGCTCACAAGTCACATCCCTTCACCCGTGGCACAGTACGTTGCTGTTGATGATGTTGGTTTATCGGCATCCTTTTTGAAACGGATTGGAGACAAATAGTCATCTAGCCTGCTTGAGTTAACCGGGTCGAGGTACACCCATCGTGGTTGCTCAGTGGCTATGGTGTTGAGCTGCTGAGCACGAGGTCGCGGGACCGAATCCCGGCCACGGCGGCCGCAGTTCGATGGGGGCGAAATGCGAAAACACCCATGTACTTAGATTTAGGTCACATTAAGAACTCCAGATGGTCGAAATTATTCCGGAGTCCCCCACTACGACGTGCCTCCTAATCAGATCGTGGTTCTGGCACGTAAAACCCCATAATTTAATTTAAGGTCGAGCTACATGCGGCATGCAACTGCTTTATTCAACTGCTACATGTTGGTACACCTGGTGGAATATAACGCAACTCCAATGCAAAGTATGTATGTATCGACGCTACGCGGCGCGCATGTCACATCGCGTGTCAAATGGCACGGTACGATGATGATGATGATGACCTAATGGCATCCCATTTGAAGCGCGGTCCTCACATATACACCTAGCCAGCCTCATTTGACAAGTGGCATGATGTTCTGCTAAAGATGACGATTTTTTAGAATCCCCTTTGAAACGCAACGGGCACATAGTCACCTATCCAGCTTGATTTAATTAGGTACACAATATATATTTTTATACCATTCTTGTATACATCTTTTTTTTTCGCTTGGTTTGCCAAAAAAATGTAATCTTAAACTTCTTTTTCTTCCTCAAACCTTATTTAACTGCCTTACACCGCTACCTGTCCATCTGCTACATGGCGTTCTAGCTGCTGTAATAATATGCAACTGCAATGCAAAATGTGCACGTATCGAAGCTACGCAGCGCGCATGTCACAGCACGTGTCTCCTCACGCGCTAGGACACGTTTGTAGGGCATTATTCCGCTCCATGCTAGCAAGCGCTGGCGTGGCTCACTGCTAGAGTAGCTGACTGCCACTCAGTGGGCCCGGTTAAGATCCCGGCGGGAACTGCGTACTTATTTTGCTCATTCCCAGTGATAGCTGCTACGAATACCGGACACCGGCGGCGGATACCATCGCCAACCGAAACGGCGATTGGAATGCGCCCGTAACAGCTTACGCTGTAATTGTAGTGTGTTCCTAGTATTTTTGACCCACACCAAGCTAATCAAGTAAAACAATTGAATTCGTTTAGACCCGAGCAAATCGATTCATACTTCATGACATTTTATACAATGTAGCAGATCGGCCTTAAAAGAACAACTTCGTCTTCCTACCCTGGGTTCTTGCCGTAAATGTGCGCAGCTCTGCCTTTCACCAGTTCTTTTTTTATTCATTAAGTCCACATCTAAAAGTCATCACAAAAGCGCATTGTATCTCACGCGACAGTCATCCAAAAGCTATGTACCAGCTCTTCCCTTCACGGCATCGTACCAAAAATAGTCTTTTTTTTCGCCTACGCACAGCCAAGTGTTAGAATACCTGAAAAACAATACCGCTCTTATTATTAATGCTTCCCGTTTCTGGACTGTCTCCCCGGCGCGGTGGCTCATTCAGCTAAGGCGTTGCGTCGCTGAGCACGAGGTCGCGGGATCGAATCCCGGCCGCGGCGGCCGCACACGGGCGTTTTGCATTTCGATGGAGGCGAAATGCAAAAATGCCTGTGTGCTTACGTTATAGTGCACGTTAAATAACTCCAGGTGCTCAAAATTAATCCGGAGCCCTTCACTATGGCGTGCCTCACTGGTTTTGGCACGTAAAACCCCAGAAAAAAAATAAGGACTGTCATTAAAAAAGAGACGCATTACTCAAGTCATGCTAACTACTGGTGTTCTAGATATCCCGCCAACCCTCTCATGTAATGCCTGTTGTCGAGGGCCCTTGAGGTATTCCAAACATAAATAAATTACAAAGCGACCGAAATGCATTATTAGTGCATAATTAATGCTTTCCCGCTTGTTTTTTAACGCTGTCTCACTTCAGCGCTTCATCTCTGTAGAGAAATACTACAGACTTCTTCCGTCAAACGGGCCTTATATAAGTGTTGGTCATAGGGGAGGCAACACTGCTGGTTCCACTCTGACCGACTTTCAGTCTGTTACAAAAGTTCATATAAATCTCTAGAATTCTAACAATTCTTACCGCAATGTAGCGGACAGACACACACAAAAAAAAACAGAGAAGGGAGAGTGCTATTATCAACTTTTTATGCTTATTAGACCACCCAACAATATAAGTACAATATTGTGCGCATGCATCATCGCATCACTGCGCAAAAAAACAAGAAAAAAAAACGGAAGAAGAAAACTAGAATTCTCGCACTTGTCACAGAGCGCCATTTGTAAAACCATACCCGGTATTGTGCAGGTTTGCGGACACTTCACTGATGCAGACAGATTGTTGATAAACATGCCTCCAGGGACAGCGGAGACTTGCTGCTTTTGCTATTGCTTTAAATCTTTTCTCCCGAAGTCACGCCTTGCATTCACATGCAGCATCGTGCACAACCAAGTGTTCGCACTTCTCTTACTTCACACTTACACCGTGCTCCCTTAGGCGGTCATTTTCGCCTTCCTCTCTCTGCCCAAGGTGAACTTTCACACATGCCATGCACATGAACCAAAAAAGCCTCGATGAATAATTTGACGAACGGACACAGGTGCTTTGTTTGCGATCATCGTTTGCTTTCGAAGCAAAACAAAGAACCGTTTTATAAACTCATTAGGGGCTTAGCCACTTTGCATTGTTACCGTAGTGAGAATAAGAATAAAAGACCAACTAGCTTAACAATGAGTCTTGCTAAATGATGAAAACTTGGGGAAGTAACAGGTGAATTTTCCTCATTTGTCTAGACGAAACTGTGGCGATGGTTCCCACTGGTTTCCTTTCCACACACTGTACATAGGCATGTAATATGTGAACATTAGTGTCAAAGCGGACAGAGATGAGAGCCATAATCAGCTCGGTATATTGAGTGGATGTGGTTATAATTGATACGAAATGCTCACAAGTAAACTATTGAACTGGCAACAACTGTACATTTCTTTTTTTTTTCATTTTCACAACTCGGAGTGAAGCACACGTTGAAGCACACGTGCTATTTGTCGACTATAGCACTTGCCAACATGATGCATAAGTTCTAGCGAGAGCACCCATCACATGACGTTGGTAATGTAACGCACAAGGACAATGGTGCCTTTATAATATATATCAAAACTCATCAACCTGAACACAGCATGGAAATGGTGGTAGAGATGACGAGAATAAGAAGACGGCGCCAGCATACGCACAAGGCACTTACCACGGTGATCTCTGATTAGATGTCATGGAAGTTAGCATTGCAAAAAAAAATGGGAAATTTTTCGAATGGCCAGTAAACTGTTCTGGGTAATCTGTTCTTGCTGCACAGCACCGCTTTTATGTATTTGATTATCGATGCCACTTTCGTTGCTCCAGTAGTGTACGCTGATACGTTTTGCGTGTTTATTTAGTCCTGTAACCTTTCTGTGAGGTTTCGGGCACAAAATATTGCGCACGACAATGTGGTCAGCCATGGAGTCACCTTGAGATTTTTATGCTCACCGGCCTTAACACAAAGTTTAGCAGTGTTTTTCGCTGCACATGTACTGAACCACACACTTCACGGTGTCCCAGGAAGCACGAAGCAAAGATGAGACCTAAACCCTTTCGCGATGTTCCTGAAAACCATGCGCTCATGTGCTCGAGATCCAGAACTCTGAACACAGTGCAGTGGTGACTGCAGCAAGTAGAACGATCAACACAGGCACAGAGTTCACTGTCCTCGATGCAGCACCGACCGGCGTAACTGTCCTGCACTGGCGCATAGGAAGACCGCGGGCTTCTCCTGTTGAGTCCAGGGCGACTAAACACAGCCTGTATTCCACCGACGACTCGAGGCCATCAATAGTGTACTCCCTGTACCGATAAGGAATATCTGTTTCGCTCGTGAGGCTGCTGGTGGACACGTCACTCACTATAGCCCGGAAGCCAGACACGTCCTCCTTCGTGGCCACGTACCAGGCGAACCGTATGGCTCTCTTGGATGGTGAATCGACGAGCCTGAACTTGATGTCGACTAATGACTCATCCTCCTCACCCTTTACTGCACGCTCCTCGTCGGTAAGGCATTCAAGGACATCGGGGCTGACGTCCGCAAGGTGGCGCTTGTGCAAGTGGTGAGGAGAGTGGCAGACAACGTCGTTCCACTCTGTCGCTTGAGGGTTGTGACCCAGCCACTGGCGCAGGTACTTGACGCGGCAGTCGCAGTTCAATGGGTTTCCTGCAAGTGAATGACACTTTGTGACACCTACGAAAGTAAATCCATCTCTACTCGCTTGCTCTGCTAAAATGCGTTTGTTGGTGCACCTATCATATCAAAGTCTCCTAAAGTACAGGTCAGATAATTCAATGTTCGCTACGTTTTTGTCATTTATTGATCCAGCGTGCCTGAACACATGTACGGTTTGGTCGTATTCCAGTCTATCCTGATTGCATGACACAATCCTGTGACTACGCCTGTTCCTATTTTGACTCCTCTAGGCATACGACGTTGGAATCTTATATTTCTCTGATATCACTTTACCAATGACCGTGCCATTCTTTTGCAGAGGTAATTCAACAATACAATTAAGCAATTCACATTTCACCATAATAGTTTTGGTCAGCATCCACACGATTGCGAACACATAGAAAACCACGTAGTGATGGCGGCGCACGGTAAAGTGGTAGTCGACTTTCAATAATTTTCCTTTCTCGGGCCACTAAGCATGCATAGGACTATGCTCTGACGCACTATTTCTTCGTAAATGAGAACTTAAAGTGAAATGCGTACTGAAATGACTCTTTCTTGGAACCTGGACACCCGATGAGTGAGAGTACGCAAAGAAAATTAATTTTTACTAAAAGACCAACAACATTGTGTCTGTTATAGTGTTAGTTGAACATTATGCTCAAATTTCTAAGCGCTGTTATACGCTTCAAAAGCGGAGCCGTAAACTTTTTTTGGTGCTGCTTTCATGATGACTAGCGCGTAAAATGACGAGTACAAGAACGGATTGTCAAGGGGTAAGCATTTCTTTAAAAAAAGAAACTGGGTGTTTATAGATGACGATGAACAACATGCAAGGCTGGTGACCACACTCACATGTTGCGCTGTTATTTTATTCGCCTTCTTGGCCACTGATCAAGCGTACCTTCCAATTCGCAATGCTTTTGTGAGCAGTGTTTGTTGTTTTTAACTTAATTAGGCTAAACGTTATTTTGCCCTTATCTCTCTTTGACTGGCATGATTCTATTGGATATACAGGGTATCCCAACTATCATGCACCAATATATAAAAAATATGCAAATCACACGTAGCTGGACAGACCCACGGTAATGTTGTTTGCCGTCGCTTGGAGATACTTATATTATTTTTGCATTCCACCTAATTGCATTATCGTCTTCAGCAGCCTCTATTTATGTTCACTGCAAGTTAAAGGCATCTTCCCCCTGAGTGAATTATTCAACCTATCAAATATTATCAATATATGAAAAGCGTCAAAGAGAAAATTATAGACCAACATGAAAAACTCCCAATACAGCTTTGTGTTGTTAAATACATGCTACATAAAATATTTTTCCCAATGTGAAAGAAGCACGCGAACACAGGTAAAGTGCCTCGAGCGGCCAGTCACACGCCAATTTGCATGTATTCGCAGGCTTCTTTCGCGCTCTGAAACACAGCTTTATGTAGCACGTATTGAGCAACTGAAAGCTTTATAGGGAGTTTTTCATGTTGCTCTACAATTTTGTCATTGACACTTTTAATTTTAACATTTGAGAAGTTGATTAATTAGTTAAGACTGATTATGTGAATAGACGGAATGCAAAAAATAATCTGAGTATCTCCAAGCGACTGCAAACAACATTACCTTGGCTGTGTCCAGCTACGTGGCATTTGCACATTTTAAATCTTGGTGCTTGATAGCTGGGACACCCTGTATAATGCAGACAAAGGATAATCAAACAACAGCGTAAATAGTTCGAAGTTTACGCAAACCTTTTTACGATATTTTGCAAGTTTGTATGTTTTTATTCTCAGTATAGTGCCTGCTCAAGGTGTGTTTAATGCTTAGTACAACTACTGCCAACCAGCTTGGTTTAGAGAGTGGGAAAGAGACTACGAGATGTATTCCTTAAAGGGACACGTAAGAGGAAATTCAGTTGACCTAGATTAGTAAGGTACACTTCGGCGATGCCAAAAAAGCCAGTTACTAAGGAACGATACTTGATAAGCCAGAAAACGCGCAAGAACTAATGACTGGAAGTGACGCCACCTTGTAGTTCCCGCACTATCTCGCTTTGACGTCCTACATTTTCACGGTGTTTGCTTAGGTCAAGTTAGTTAGTTTTTACTATGATATGAACTTGCGAAAGAGCAAAAGAATAGATTTATCAAGTTTTAAGAATTTCAACTGCACCACAGCATCCCAAAGAGAAAATATATGTAAATCTGTGAATCCACACTGAAGTTCCCTAGCTGGGGTTTCGGCACGAAACTTAAAAAATAAAGCTTACTTTCTCTACTGCTAGTCAATCTGTTACCACTAAATTTACGAAGAAAGAGTTTTGAAAAACAAAACACGATCAGTTTGAACCAATTTAGTGTTTCTCTTCAGGAACAATTTAACGCAACAAATGTGAGGAAGCTGGTCGATCGTAAATAATTCTCACCTTCATAATAAAGCCGGAGGCCATTCTTGATTCTCGCCATGTATTCCTCTTCAAACATTGTCACGTTGTTGAACCGAAGGTCAAGGTGCCGCAGCTGCTGAGACGCCAGGAAGTCCCGCAGGTCGACTGAGAAGATCTTATTATGGCTAAAATCTGCCCAGCTAACGTTCTCTGGTAGCACGAGAGCGCCATTGGCAATGTGTCTCAGATCATTGTGCGACATATCGAGATGTTTTAGGCTGCTCAGGTTTCTCAGAACGTTGGGGTAAACTTCATTGATGAGATTATGGCGCAAGTCGATATACTCCGCTTTTCCAAGGCCGTCGTCGAAGCTGTTCGTAAGAACCGAAATGAAGTTGTGGCTGAGATCGACGTGTTTAAGCTTGTACGGAATGTAAGGGGATCGAGGGAATGTCTTTTCCGTCACGAAAGCAACCTCATTGTGAGAGACGTTGATGGAGGAAAGCGACAGTAGATCGTCCAGCAAGCCGTGGGTTTTGTTTTCGAGCTTGTTGAGCAAGTTGTGCGAGAGGTCCAGAGTCTGCAGCGAAACGAGTCCCTTAAACGCCTCCGGCGGGATGAAGGAGATGTTGTTGTAGCTCAAGTTGAGACGAATGAGCTGCAGCATGCCCTCAAAAGCGTATTCCGTGACATTGTTGATCTGATTGTTCTGGAGCAGGAGCTCGAACACGACAGGCAGGCGCCCTAACGCTTTCTTCGGGAGCGCTTTAATCTTATTGTCATTCAGATATAAGTACTGAAGAGAACTAAGATCCTGCAGTGCTTCCCAAGGTATCCTGTCTATGCTGTTGTTGGAAAGAGAGAGCGTTTGCAGTGTGAGTAGATTAGAGAAGGATCCTCTTTCCAGTCGAGTGAGATTATTGCTATCTAGGTAGAGCCTTAGCAAGGAATTCATCGACCTGAATGTTCCAGGGCCGAAATGCGCGATTTGGTTGTTTTGCAGATGAAGTTCATTCAGTGCTATAGGAAGATTGAACATTCGCTTAATCTTGTTGTCGTTGACCTTTATCAGGCGAACACTGACCATGGCCGAGAGGCCACCGTGGCTAACGTCACTGATATTGTTGTGGCTGATATCCAGTTCGAGTAGCGTTGGAATTGACCCAAAAGTGCTGTAGCCAATCTTCTTTATTACATTGTGACTGAGGTTTATAAATCGCACGCCAGCCAACTTCTCAAAAACTGATCCAGAGATTTCAGTAATGTTGTTGTAGCTGAAATCAACCGTGTGCAGCTCGTACAACCTCTTCTTCGTGAATGCCTTTCGATTTAGCTCGTTGATATTGTTGAAAGTCATGTTAAGAACCTTGATTCCAGTAATGTTAGCAACCGGGACCGTATTAAAATCAGTTATGTTGTTGTGGTTGAGGAGAAGAACAGTGACGTCAGATAAGTAGAATGCATTTTTTGGAATGGTAGTAATGTTGTTATGTGAGAGATCAAACAAGGTAACATTAGACAACTCTTGGAAGGCCATGTCTCCAATGAAACTAATATTATTATGACTCAAATCAATGTGAACTTGGTACATTTTCAAAAAGGCTGAGCTAGCAATTTTAGAAATCTTGTTGTAGCTCAGATCCAGTTTCTCAAGCCACTGAAAATCCTTGAACTGCTCATATCCAACATCTTCCATCAGGTTATAGGCTAAATCAATAGTGCGAATATGTCTAGAGGACACGAATGCTTGCTTGTGGACTTTTGTTATCCTGTTTCCTCTGAAGTAAACGTCTCGAAGGAACCTTACGCCTTTCACAGTGTTGGCATCAACTTCAGGAAGTTCATTGTAAGACATGTTGATAACACGAAGGATGGCATTGGCGACGAACATGCCTCGCGGAAATGTCTTCACTCGGTTATTTGATATGTTTAGAAACCACATATTTGTAAGCTGGTTGAAGTCAATCTTTTGGAACGCAGTGAAATTGTTGTAGGACAAGTCTAAGTATTTGATCTTTCGAGCAAATCGGAAAGTGTTTCGTTCAATCTTCTCCATTTTATTATGGTGCATCTCTAGTCTTTCAAGCCTATTGAGTCCTGTGAGTGCGGAGGGGTGAACTTTGAAAATGAGGTTGTGATCAAGACGCAATTCGAACAGGATGTTCAAGGCACCGAACGCATTTGCAGGGATAACCTCGATTCGGTTATGCGCTAGATTTAAGGACGTCAGATTCCTAAACTTGTTAATCAGTTCTACGGGAATCTCAGTCAGGGCATTGTCTTCAAAGCTGAGCAACTTTAGCGATTCGTTGAAGTGGTCCATAACATCCGTGGCAACCGAGGCAAGTGATCCATGAGCTACGGTAAGGTTTATAACTTGTAATCCGCTGAAGACGTCACCGAACAACCTTTTGAACGACGATCCGGTGATAGTAAGATTAGCTACAGGGTGCTCCACGTTACCCAAACCCCGTGACATCATGGCCAAGTTCACGCCATCGCATACGATATGAAGTCCAACGTCTTCGCTTCTAGCGCACTTGCAGGGGTAAATTTGAGTATGTCCGCTTGGGCACTTGGGGCGGACATCAGCAAACGAGGCCGCCATGAAAAGGCAGATGACCACCAGAGCCTTCATTTTGTGCGCTGCTCTGAAGGGAACCTGCGAGTAAAAGGTGATCGACAAATGAAAACACACACACACACACACACACACACACACACACACACACACACACACACACACACACACACACACACACACACACACACACACACACACACACACACACACACACACACACACACACACACACACACACACACACACACACACACACACATATATATATATATATATATATATATATATATTCCTGTTTCATTGAGCTGCTATAGACAAGACCAGTGTTCCTGAACACTTTCATTATATTTTTTCTTTCTTTTTAGCAGACTTGACAAATTGAGGGAGCATATACTGGGTGACCCGTAAAGAGGCGACGCACCAATCTTTGCATTTAAACGTTTGCTTTCCCGCACAACTTAACGTCGAAAATATATTGAAAGGAAATGTACGCCACTTCACTTCTATAAGGCAAGCAAAGCACATAACTCTGTGACGGAAAAGCACTCAAATACCCGCGGTTTCAAGCATGTTATAGAGGCTAAGAAGGTGTTATATTTATGCTCTCAGCGAACCACCTGGAAACATTTGCGTCAGGTGAATACAGATTTGCTGGACAAATATTTCCACACACACACATACGCAAATATATATATATATATATATATATATATATATATATATATATATATATATACGCATACATAAGTTTTCTGCGCATCTGTGAAACTATACCGTGTGTGACATTAGTCAACTTGAGACTGTTTCTTCCCTGAGAGGTGCAGGGCCCTGGATGCTAGCTGACGAAAATGCGTGGGTGCTTGGGTGGTGTTGCGATGATAAACGGGGCCCGATGACGGAAAGAGATGAGGGTATAAGGCCGGGGAGGGTGAGTACGTTTACCTTGTTGCGTTTCCGCGCGCGTTGTGTGTCGCGCCCCCACCGCTGCAGGGTCGCCGCATCTTACGGCGCCCCAGACCTCCTCTACCCCTCCCCTCCTGCTAGCACCTAGCCTCCGAGGAAGGTCGTCGGGCGGCTTCATGCTTCACGCTCGCCTTAGCGTGGCACGCAGGAGAACGCGCGCAGTGCTGGGTTACGTCCCGCTCCCGGCAGGCAGCCTCATTCATCACGCTAATGCCCCGGCCGAGCATGCGCAATCCGTTTTCCCTCCCGCCGCCGTGCCACCCCGCTCGTCTAATGACAAGCCAGGCGGACAAGAGACGCCAATGGCAGCCGCTGGCCGGGCAGCATCTCAAGACATTGCAGCGCAAAGCGAAAAGGGGGTGGAGGGGGAGAGGGCAAGGGGATGCCATTGAACTGGTGGGGGAGGGGGGCGGGGACCATGACTGCTCCGTGTCTCACACCGGCAGGTGTCGGGAAGCCAACCATGGCCCGAGTCTGTGAGCTCCTCCTTGGCGGCACCCTCGATTAGTACACGCATTCAAACACGATGAAAAAATTGACGTCCACAAGAAAGTACTAGGTAGAGAGTAAAGAAAGGGCCGCAGGCCAACAACCTGCAAAAAATGGCACATAGGCAGACTCCTCTTTTCATTTGCATTAGCCATGGCTTCTTATCCTGTTCTGTTCTTTTCTTTATACTTAAGCTCTTTCCTATTACTCTGAGCGTTTTCGTTCGTGTATTAGAACCTGTATGATCAGATCTGTAGAGGGGGGCTGGGCAGGGCAGCCTCTCTATAATACGTGATTGACGGCTGCAAAATGGATTTTGCTTGTCCGGCGTTTAGCCATGATACGCATGCCAGCAGATTAAAAATGCGGGAACTCATCCAGCGGCGTAATGATGTCGACTTCAGCGCGACCCGAGAGAATGTCTGCCTAGAGAAAGGTTGTTGACGGGCACTATATAGGATGCAAAAGTTACGAGAGGGTAATAACGTGGTGAATAAGGTTATGAGCGAAATGCAATATTTTTTATTTAGTTTCCTCTCAAAGAAATGTTCCTTGCCGTTCTTCCAAATCAAATGTCGCATACATGAATCTAATTCTGAAGGAAGTCCGTATAGATTCAGTTGAATGCTATACTTTGAATGCTGTGCTTTTTGGTAAGGGGGCCTACGTACATGTTATACTGGCGAAATCGAATAATTGAGCAAGTTGAATCGACGTCTCCATCTTAGGACAGTTTCTTGTGAGGCAGACGTTGCCTCGCAATAACGTAGAATACCAACGAAGGAAAATTTGTTGCTTAAATACAGTAGCTTAGGCCCGTAATAGCGTCTTCAGCAGCCTACCGCGCATAAAAGATACAATTTCGGCATTGAGAACTCATGAGGCTTACGGTAAGTTACGCAGTCGAATGAGACCATGGTTAAGGGTTTCTGCACAACTGCTGTTTTTCAGCAGTATGTTTTTTTTTTAACCTACATTATGAGCTTCCCGACGCCTACGGAAAGCTTCTAGCGTTTGAAATGGTCATAAAAGAATAATTTATTGGTTCCATAATGGGCGTAAAATCCTTTGGCGTCCGCAACATTCGTTCCAGGCTAGCACTCAAAAGGCAAGCACAGTCCATCCAGAAAGGCCTGTGAGAACAGCTAGAGGCCGCACATGGCTTCTCAGCAATCTGAATTGATAAAACCCGACTGACTGTTGGTATAGCGTGCCTTGCTGGTGTATTCTACTGCGAGGAGAAGCACGGACTGCCGCAGCTGCAAGTGGAATACATTTTGTAATGCGCTCTCATGGATTGCAGCAGCCGTTCCGCAGTAAAGAAAAATAAGCTAAAGTCGCAGCAGCAGAAACATACGCGAGTGCGATACGAACAGAAAACATTCCGTAGCGCGGCGATGCCAGTGGATCTCCCCGTACTCGGCATTCGAAATGTGAAAATGGTCATGTACTTAAATTTAGGTGCACGTTAACGACCTCCAGGTAGTGAAAGTTTATTGGGAGTCTCCCAATACGGCGTGCCTCAGTCAGATCGTGGTTTACCCAGCAATACCTCAGAGTTCAAATTTTAAATTAATTATCGCCACTCCTTGTCAGGTACGTCAGCCATCGGTGATTTTACTATAACTATTTGTCTCGTGCAAGCGCGGCCGATTGCGGTCATGTACATTTCTCATTGTGGTTTTAGAGGTGGGGAAGTGTGCGGAGATTCAGCACATTGATGACGAAGTCAAGGGAAGTGTCACTACTGGCTTGCGTGTGCCCCTACGGAGTCTTCAATGTGAAAACGCGGCCCCTAAACGAGGCTCTACATTACTTTTTATTGTTGTAGGCCGCCCGTCGTACCTGTTCGATGACTGCATCGCCCACTGGGCTCCGTCATGACGCATGTGGTATGCGCTGAATGCACGCGCCCTGAAACTTTCAACAACGTTTAAGGCTTCAGGAGTGGTTAGCCAGAATTAAAACGAAAAAGGAAAGAAATACCAGCTACATCTGTTAAGAGAAAAAACACGAATTCTAAAAATGCCTGTTTACGTAAATGGCGACGATTCTCTGCACCCGGCAATACTTGCTTCATCCATCAATTACGCAACCAGCCGCTTCTGATGAAGCTGTGTCTTTTCAATGCTATCCGGGACTTCAATTGATTTTAAAAGAGTTGTATGTTGGGCTAGGTGGTATTTTGACATAAGAACCATCTTGAAATGCAGCGCAACGGGACGGCACAACAGAGAGGGAGATGAACATAGCGTCTGTGTTCGTCTTCCTCTCTGTTGTTCCCTCCTGTTGCCCTGCATTTCAAGATGGTTCTTATATTCAATTGATTCCTGGTAGAAAAAGTTGCAGTGGCTTAGCTCGGCTATCATACCATACCATTAGCTCGGCTATGCCAGGATATACGTAGCGTTAGCAAAGGTTCAGCTGATTATTCTTAGCTTATTCTTAAGATTATTCTTAAGATAAGATTATTCTTGTGAGTCAAGCTTCTCCGTTCTTCTGCACTGTTGAGCAGCATTTGCGCTCTCCTTCTCCATGGCTATACCACACCGGAAAACGCCAGTCAGAAGCGCAGCGGCTCCAGCGCAGTGTCAGACGGCGACTGCACAGCGAGCGCGCGCCGGCGCCAGTGCGTCTACCACGGCTACGACGTCACTCCTCTGGAATGCGCAGACCGGCGGCGGTGAGCCGCGCGGCGGCGGCGGCGGAGTGCGCGAGAGGTGCCGGCTCCGGTGGCTCCGGTGCGCAAGCCGTGTGACATCACTGATCCTTGCGCATGCGCAGCACGGCTCTTGGTGTGCCGCGCGAAACGGGCTTGGCTAGGTCAGTGTAGCTAACGCTACAAAAAATGTTCTCATAACGAGGGATTTGTAAATGTCTGAGGCGGGACCAACCTTAGTGTTCTTAACGCAGTCGCCTGCGCGGATGGTGTTACCTTGTCTACGTATTGCCCCCGGTCGCTTCCACTGAGCTTTGTCGTATAGTCGGAAGGATGGCTAGTGATTGTACCATTTTTTGGCATCGGCGCCCACGGTAAAAATGCATAAAAAATTCGGAGCCCTTCCACTACTCTGAAGATGGAAGCCAGCGAAGCTGGGACTATGGTGGGTCTGGTATAGTGGATATTGCTATAGTGAATTTATATGTTATCATTATTCAATATATTGAACGTCATCGGCATGTTCGTCAAAGAGCAAGGACACCAGCGTCTCGTTTTCCCCCGGCGTGATGGCCAAGTAGTGCGTTTGTTGCGCCAAGTCCCCCATCGTCATAGTCCGCCCCATCGTCATAGCAAACTGCACGGCATCGTCAGGATCCTGGAAGGTGTGGTTAAACGATCGTCTGTCCCATAACGAGTCCAAAGGGAAACTGCTGATAACAGCGCTAGCACGATCTCTACGTCACGAGACAAGGGGGCACACCGATTGGTGGGACGTGCCACCGCCGAGTATCGCGACACTTGTGAAAGAGGCACCGGCAGTGCCGAGGGGTATAACAATGGGCCATCACCCGTTTCGACACCTGTGCTAAGACACTTTATACATAATCTGATATAAATCCGCCACCGAAAATTGTTGTTCTACGCGTCGTTTTGTTCGCGGACGCGACCTGCCAGAACTAAGCCATATACAGCTTCGCTGTTAAGAGACCAAAGGCTTCACCACGGCGTTGGCGGCAATTTCGGGTCAAATGGCTGTGCGCACCAGCATGGCGTGCTACCCACAATGCGTCACGTCGCTGCCGCTCATGCAAATAAATTATAAAAACAAACATTTTGCACTGAGGAAAGACATAGTGCCGGACCCAAATTATGTTTTTTTTTTTTTTGTATTTCGACCCTTTAAAGTCCGATAATAAAATAAACGCTAGTGGTATTTTTCCTGAATACCTACCGGACGCGGACGGGAAAGAAATGGCTCAGGAAAGGGTTATGATCCCCAAGAAACCTCGGTTGGCGTGAATGACAAATATTTGATGAGGGTAAAATGTTAGGATGCACCATGTGACACCTAACGCTCTTAAGGCGAATGCAAAAGAGAGAAGGGCACATTGAGAAAAAAAAAAAAAACGCAATATCTGCCCAAAGCTTTTCGTTTCACTTTCGTCTATATTTTATTGCGCCAACTTACGACTTGTAATTTATTTGTTTTCGCTTTGAATAAAGTGTAAAGATTTCCATGATTAGGCAAGCACAAGGTAGCTCAAGGAATGTAGAAAGAGAAGACAGAGACGGAAAGGCTACCACAACAACAACTTGGGGCAGGCGCTGGACGGCGGGCGCTTGGACAGAGGAGAGGAAGCCGTCAGAGCCGCCTAAATAACTTACTACAATACTCGTTTCTTTGAACCAGTTTTGGTTTCATTAATAAAGAGGTGAATGGGTCTTCACACCCCGATAACCTGCGTCGCTTCGTTCCTGCGATTGCTGCACTGTCGCACGTGATCACAGCCAAAACGAATGTGTGCAGTGAACTGTCGTTTATTTCCTTTATGAGCAATGACATCATACATAGCCTTATTGCTACACGACGTCAGAAAGTATTGTCACCTGTCATGAAGTCGCGATAATGTCGATGATGCCTAGACGGCACTTCTTGACGAAGTTTAATGCAAAATTAACGTATGGGCCTTTGACTGTCTTCATAGTCGCTAAGTCGGATTTTTTTTTTATGTGCAAGAACCGTGCGCTCGAGTACATACAGCTTCAAAAATATGGGTGAGTCTTCTTTAAGAGAGTAAGCTACGCCACGCTATAATATTTGACGAATGGACCTTTTTCCAGTAAGCGACCCCTCTAGTGGCCGCCACTTAAACTAAATTTGACGGGCAAGACACACACGCTCCCGCCGTTTCTCGCCTCTACGCAGAGCATATGGTAGCATTTTTTTTTAATTTCGAAAGCTTGCCCTTAGGCATAATACAAAGCATATCAAAAATACATGAACAGACTTGACTCATGCAAAAAATCTAGAAGTGAACCATTATACGGTCCATGAATCCAACGTTCAAGGTCGGGTCGGGTGGGCAGCCAGGCCGAAGGTCTGTTGCCCGTAGGTGGCGGAGACTGCTTAGGTGAAGTCCTGGTCACGTCCATAATAGGTGTGTCACTGTCACATTTTGAGTAGTAGTGTCACAAAATGGGCATGATGTATCATAGGGACCGTGGTACTGTTGTGCCCAGAGAGCGGTCACAGACGGGGTGAGTGCGACCCCGACACGCAGCCTCCGTAACGTAACCTCCTCTCGGCGGGTTAACCCACCAGGGAGGTCTGACGCACACGGAGGTATAAGAGCTCGTGTGGTACGTCGGAGGTTTTCTTTTTCCCGGAGCTGTTGTCCGCAGGCGTCTTCAGGAAAATGCGGAAGTGGGTACGTTATGTTCTCAGGGTGGGTTGCCAAATCTGCTTCAAGCAGACCCGGCAGGCCTGCTCGAGCGCACCCACTGAAAGCGTATCACTAAATTCGTAGTGGAAGCAATACGGTGAAAGCTATCCGAGAGAAGAGAGGAGCGAGATACCCTACGTATGTCGTTTATGTCTTGAGTCGAGTCCGTGCGAATGATGAGCTGAGAATATCGAGCAGCTTGAACAAAAGGGAGCAACGCAGCCAAGCCGTCCCGTATGGTGGCAAGCTCGGCAAGATAAGCCGGCGGTACAGGATCGGCAACATACGAGCACGTCTGGCCTGCCTCTGGTATCAATGGGAACACGAGAGCTGTGTGAGTCGTGGTACCATTAACACTGGCAGTCAGTGTATGCTACGAGAGCCGAATCGTCTCGATTGCCATCGGTGCGACGAAGTCGAGAAACTTGAGCGTTCGCCTGGCGAGGAACCGGGCTATGCAGACGACCAAGAGGCTTATCGTCAATTAATTGTACCCTGTTCCACGGAGCTACATCGGGTGTCGTAGAAGCTGGATTGTCTATTTTTATGTCCCATGTACAGGGCAAGTGCAGCAGCCGAGCATAGCTTCGATGGCTTACGGGCGCGCACGCATCGACGTTGGTGCACCAGTTCGTCAAGAGTATTGAGTGGGACTCAGTCTGTAAGGTTGGCAGTCCCGTTATGGGACGCATTGCTTCCTTACTAATGGCCTCAAGGCGAGCCCATTCTGTTTTCGTGAAGTGTTGAAACTGGGCTCCGTAGACGAGTCGTGGTTGCAGTACGGAACGAACAAGAAGGCGAGCCATGTCGGTGCGCGTTCCGCCAGATTACTTCGCAATCCGAGGTATCAACTGTATCGTTTCTGCGGTTTGTTGCTTTGCCTTCTTGACCTATGGTCCCGCAGATCCGGAGGCATCCATTTCAAGGCCGAATACACGGAGAGTTGAAGCCTCGTGTAGTGGCTGCTGATCCAAATTTAACAGAAGAGGCCGGAGTACCAGTAGACGGCGCCCATACTTGTTCGCTACTGACATGTACGCTGTCTTGTCCTTGGAAACTTCAAGCCCTATCTGAGCACACCAGTTGTGGGTTACGTTCAGGGCCTCTTGAAGCGCTTGTTCTTGGCGGCAGATTTCAGGATGAACTGACCAAACGGTGATTTCATCTGCATACATTATGTATTGTGCGTTACGTATCGTCGCTAGCTTCCAAGCTAGAGGAAGGAGGGAGATGTTGAAAAGGACTGGTGCGAGCACAGATCCCTGTGGGACACCCCGATGTGCGACAAACTGACCTGCTGCGTGGCCAGCCAGGCGAATGGAGAAGGTTCCAGCGTGCAGGAAGGCTTGGACGAATGAGCAGACACGGCTAGGGAACTGAAGCCAATGGATAATTCGAACAATTGCTTCGTGACTCATGGTCATACGCTTTGCGCATGTCCATTGCCAGAATAGTGGGAATTCTTCGGGAGCGGCCTCCGATGAGAGCCATAGAAGAAAAGTACTCAAGGCCATCCTCGGCGCCCAGATGAGGATGGAACCCAATTTGGCCAGGATGATACCAGGGTATCGCTCGAGCCACCATGTAATACGTGTCGCAAGCATACGCTCCATCAGCTTGCCTAATGTTGAGGTTAGCGCTATTGGGCGCATATAAGCGATATTGTCCGGGGGCTTTCCGGGTTTTGGAATAGGGACCATTTCTACATGTCGCCAAGAATCAGGAATGGCTCCTGTAGCCCAAGCTTCGTTTAAGGCACCTAACAGCACATCGAGAACCTTGCCTTCCGTGTTTTTATACAGTTCATACGGTATGCCATTCGGTCCTGGTGCCTTGCCTGGCTTCGACAGGTCTATTGCCGCTAAAAATTCCGCCATAGTGAAGGCAACTTGTATACCCTTGATAGTCGGCGAGCGCAGGCAGCGTGCCTACATCCATGGGAAGGCTGTTTTGAACAACGAAATGAGGTGTTGCTGTGTCCAAAGCAAGAAAAAAGGTGTGGGCGACCATTTCGGCGAATACTGCTGGTGTCTGGCCAGATGCTAACAGCGCGCAAGCTGCAGGTTGTGGAGACCGCCGACCGCGTTCTGTTACACGGAAGGTGCGCCAAATAGAGGCATTGGACGACGAAGGGCCGTGGGAAGAGCACCAGTCTATCCAGCGGCCACGTTCTAAGCGGTGTTCATGGCCCCGAGCTACTGCAGTAAGGCGTTGGGCCTCCAACCGGAGGGGATTTGAGGAAGGTTCACGTTCTGGTGCAAGTTCTGCTTGGCGGCGCAACGCCCAGAGACGCAGAAGTTGCAAATCTGGAGCGGTTCGCGATTCGTCCCCCCACGAAGTACGGGTTCCTTCAACTAGTGCCGCACTAAGACAATGGGACGGGTTCGGCATGAAGCTGGATACAGTGCTTTCTGATACCGCCCTATATCTATCCTAGTCCACCACTGGGCACAGCCGGCGAAGGCGGCCTGTTCCACCCGAAGGTAAGCCAAGGTGAATCGGATGGTGGTCACTTCTCCAACAGTCGGGTTCACATGATCATGAGACGGTCGTCCTTCCTAGCCACCAAGATAGGTCCGTTGAGTGTGGCGGCGCGCGAGGATGGACACGCCGACGAGTAGGCACTGACACATTATTAAGCAGCGTGAATTGGGCGTCCATAAATGTGTCCAGCACATACGTACTGCGCGCACTGGAAATAGCGTAACCCCATGTGGTGTGGGGCACGTTAAAATCCTCTGCTACCATAATGGGGCAATCCAGGATGTTTCTGTCGTAGGTGCGCCAACCAGCCGAGAGACAACCGAGCCGCAAGACCATTGTAGGGGCGTGCATAGTACGAAACGATGATAACGTCTGTGCGTTGGAGACGAACCAATACGGCCACGACTTCTTGCCATAAAGTGCACCACCGTGAAAGATCAACACGGGTCTGATAAAGGGTGGATCGTACATAAGCGGCAGCCTTTCCTGGAGGGACATCAGGCGTAGCACTCTTACGGTCATGCATTGAAGGCGATGAGTATGCCACAAATCCTGAAATGGGTGGCAGGGCGTTAGTTTCGTGAAGCAGTAGAGCAAAAACACGCAGTTTCCCAAATCTGAGACGCTGGCGCAGCTCTCCGACCTTCCCGACGATGCCGCGGCAGTTCCACTGTAAAATGCCTTCTGGCGCACTTGAAGACGTAGCAGTCATCACAGGTTGAGGTTGGCCACTAGAACCGAGGTGAGATGCTGGAGCTGTTGCGCAACAAAGCGCAAGAGTTCTTGGGGTGAAAGAGACTGTGACATAGATGCTGATTTAACCACGTAAGCAGGAATGGACGTCGACGTCGATTGTGATGCCCGCGCTCCGTCATGACGACGCTGGAGCAGTGTACGGCGTTCCTTGAGACCTGGATTTCCTTTTCGAGAGTAGCGAGGCGAGCGTCGATCTGGAATTCTTCATTCGCCAAGGGAGGCGGCGCGTCTTCTATCGACTGTGATGCCCGTTGCCGTTGTGGTCGCCAAATAAACGCACTAACGGCTGCGCTATATGTCGGTTTGGCCGCATCACTTGTCGCTGTACTTGCTGTTGTCACCTGGCTAGCGTCTTCTTCCAGCGATGCTAGAACGGCGTAACTGTTATACGCAGGGACTTGTTTCATCGATGGACCTTGAAGGTGCTTGGTTGCTGCCGGGAGTGGCGTTGTCGAGCTTTCTTAGTAGCTTTCAACTTCGTAGGGCATGTCGGGGAAGTGATGTCATGATCATTTGTTTGGCATAGGCCGCATCGAAAGGATGCTGATGGGTCAGGCTCCATGGTGTCGTCCTTACGTGGAAAGGGACACGATGACTTCATGTGTCCCTGTTTAACGCACGAGTAGCAGTACACAACGGAGGGTCTGAATGGGCGAGGGCGCAATACGCAGCCGTAGTACAGGATACGTTCAGGTGGGGAGTTAGGACCCTGAAGCGTGATTAGGCACGTACGACCGCTACCTAGGTAGCGAGCAGCGACGACCTTGTGTGTAGCACATGATAGTTCCTGCAGGAGCTTTTCCGGTTCTTCGTCATGGTCAAAACCATTAACGACGTAGCGCCTTAAATCAGTACCACTGGCGAGGTACGCCTGGACTGGAAATACTCATTCTTCTGAGACTTGGATCTGTTGCAGTTCTTGGAGCTTATAAACTAGTGCCATAGCAGGCACCGATACTGAGACGGTATTGGTAGGTTTGTGTAGGGCGAAACCTTGAAATCTGGACATCTCGAGGCAGGCATCCAGAGCCACTTGAATGGTACGGTTGAGCAGAGTGGACATGTCGTATCTAGCACGAGGCTTGATAACCACGTTGCATCACGATGTCGTTCGCGACACCGGAGGTGTATGTGTCAGTGGAGGGGGTAGGCCTTGTGATGAGCGAAATCTTTTTGACGCCGCTGGAGCTGCATTTCCATCAGCTGGAAGGCTACTAGGTTCCGTCATTCTCTTGGCCGAGCTGTGCGCCGTGACTGTAGGGCTGCTGTGCTCCGTGCTGGTGGTATCCATCCTCAGGTTACGTTCTTCGCAGTTTGCACTCGTCCCCAAGACGGAGACGCTCCTGGCAAGAATGTCAGTTGCATCGGTAACGTGCCGGACCTTTGACACAGCGGACGACAGCTTCGATGTTCTGTGCCGAGGCGGCGAGTGCCACGGGGGCACTCGCACTCGGAAGGCCGCACTAGAACTCGGGCTAGACACCGCAGCAGGAGGGTATAGATGCTGACGGACTTTGTAAATAGGCGCCAGTAGTGATTATGACCGCCAGAGCAGTCCACAAAAACAGCGTTCCAGTGGCAGGGAAAACACCAACAAACGGGGGCGAAAATCCGGAGCTCCGGAAAAAAATTGTCGCAGCTTCAACCGAATGGCGAAGCATCAATGGCGATAGCAAATTAGTAGAGAGCTCATATGGTAGCGTTTGAACAAGCAGTCTCTCGCGACGGCCGTCCCTGCTTCTTTTTTCCTTTTGTCGCTTGTGTTTTGAAGTAGCTTCTCATCGTCCTGCTCAAGCGCGCACGTATTTGCTCATGTGTAGCAATAACACATTTTACATTTACCGACGCGATGGCAACATGCTGATGGGACGTGCACGCCGTTTGTAACCAAGATTTGAGAGATGCCCCAGCCTTTATTCTTCAACAGCTTGGTCAGTACTTTGATTCAACTGGCGAAAGCATGTGTGAGCGTCAAACACGCCGCGCTAGGACTTTCTTCAGGATAAACTCGACCCTCATTCGGAGTGGCTCGACTTGAAGGAGGCGGTCAACATACGCATGCACGTACGTGCTTGCCCTCAAGAGCGGCCATGCAAGCAGTTCACCACGATGAACAAACAACGTGCAAAACTTCTGCACACGTACTGCAAGTGTACTGCACGGCAAGTGTGGTTTTATCTCAAGATGTGTATCGTATATGGCATGGTACTGGGGACTAAGTGGACGCAACACAGTACGAGAGGCTAAGCAGAAGGTAAGTGTACGCAACACGTTGCTTTGTCAGGCGCGTAAAGTTTCCTTTGCCTGCAAAAAGTAAGGCTCACGAGTTTTGTATAATGCGACACCGCGAGTGTGTCGTTTAGGCCTGGCTCGATGCATTCTGATCGGCTGTGTGGCGAGATTCGTCTTTTCGTTTGGCCCCATGTAACCGCACAGCTATTTCCGTCTGCATGCGGTAACGCTTTCTCCAGCCAACGGCAAAATCCGTGCGGTATACATGCCCGTAGATTAAATCATCGCCATGACTTCCGAGTCAGTCGTAGGGCGAGCAGAGCAATAATCACCGCGCTAGTGTCATCCAGAACGCAGGCTTCCCTCCCTCAGCAAGAATCTCGTGATAACTCACTGATAACATGGGGTATTTTTTTAATTGGACATTGCGCTCCACTCCAGTACAATACGTTCACCATTCCCCGCCGGTTTGTGCAATCAACAGTACAGCAAGTGTCCGGCGTGAGATTCATCGCAAACGCATTAGTTCACGGAGTCGTTTTCATCGTCAGAAGTGCTTGCAGTCTTTCTCACTAACTGCTTGCTAAGTGTTTTCTTTAACCAATATCCTCGCCCAGAACACGAGAAAAATTATTGTTAAGTCCCTCAAGCTCAGGAAATTGCGCGGATCATGCAAGGGTTCACGCACTCACTTCGCACACCTGCCCTGCGATAATGGCGGCGCGGCGTGGAAATCAGCTGGGCCAAGGGTACGCGCATGGGCATAGCTCAATTGGAAAATAGGTCCATTGTGAGTTCTAATCTATGTCTAATTATCGTAAATAATTATGCAGGAACAGTAAAGCTGTCTCCTGCTCGTTATGTACACACAGTCCCTATGGCGTTCTCTTGCTGACCACGAAATCATGACTAGTTTTCCTGCCGCGGTGCCCGCATCCTGATGGGGACGGAATGCGTGAAAGTTGGTGTATTTAAGATGTGGGTGAACGTTAAAGACAAATTTTTATCGCACGCGTAACTGAAGCCCATCTTTATGTCGTTTCCCTAATAGCCGAGGTAATAATCTGGGACGTTATACTCAAACTGTCAATAAATCGTCTACGTTTGACGGCCGTTAGTACGACTAAACTGAAAAGCGCAAAGCGTAAATTATCGAGCAACCTCTTATTAATGATATGTGTACGAAAACGCCTGCCACCTCTCATCTCTTAGAGCAGTGCTTCTCAAACTGCTCCAGTATGTGACCCCTTTCAGTAGTGCGAAACCTACCATGACCCCCCCCCCCCCCCCCCCGCACACACACGCACGAATACACACCTCTATAAGCGTCCTGAATACAGCTGGACCCTCCCTGACCCCCATGAAACGGCTCATGACCCCTTTTGGGGTCATCAGCCTTTTCATGGCTCATGAGCCGTCGTATGAGAAACACTGCCTTCGAGAAATGCCATCATTTCAGCGCTGACATAACTGAGCAAGCCGTAAGCCCTCCGGAGGCCTGAACCTTTTTGAGTACATTACGTTATGCAGCATATGTATTCTTATTTTGTCTGCGTTTTTTTTTTCTTCCGATACAGCTATAGCCCATTTGGACTGCAGTATATACAAATAACTGAGGAGAAACTTCACCATGTCACCTAAGAAATCACGCCGTGTAGTACCCGCCAAAGAAAGGCGCTAAAATAGTATATCGCTTTCCAAGTGCATGTTTTCATTCATTTATTTAAGCTTTCTCAGCGCCGGTTTAAAAATGTGGCCTCTGCTCACCAGCGTGGCTGCTTGGCTCTTGTCGGGAGGCCGACTCAAACCGGATACGCTAAGACGCTAAGCTTGTTTGCAACCCGGTTTCCACCCCCTCCCAGTGCATTTCCCTCACTTTTTCTTTGGCATGCTGTAGCGATTTCAGAGGTGAGAGGCGGTCGTTTTGGCTGGGACTGGGAGGGGGCAACCTGTTTTAAACATGACACGGCGTGTAAATTTTGATTGACGAGCGCGAGAGAGTTGCAGTAAGGTCCTTTTTTTTTTTTTGTGGTTGCTTCGAAAGCCCCACCGTGCTAGCCACTGCCGCGAAAAAAGCCCCGAAGAAAAAAAGCGCCGCCAAAGCAAAAAAAAAAAAAGAAAGAAAAGCTGATGTGGCGACAGTGGACGGCGTTTGTTGCAAAGCCGGGGGGGGTATCCGGCGCTATGCCCTGTGACTCGGCTCCCCCTAGGCGAAAATCCGCAAGAAGCTGGCGCTTCATTTTAGAGGAAACGGCATTCTCGAAACATCCATTCGCATGTTGAAAGCAGTTACGAAGGAAACGGCTTCATTTGTGGACTTTACCATTCTGCGGTACTCTGTTTTGGTTGTCAGTTCGATCCTCCAGCGAAGCTCCTCCCACGTAGGCTAAGAAAACGAAGAAAATATACCGCTGCTGCAAGCACTGCGGTATTCTCGCTTCCAGATACGTTCGGAGCTTCGACGAAGCAAAAGCCGCGGGGCTATTATGAAGAATCTGAAACTCTTGCGTCTTGTTTCGAGCATGTTATTCGCCGCCGGACGCACCTGAGTTCCCCGAAATCTGCCCGCAGGGAAACCAAGCTTTCGCAGAACTCTGCGGACGTGTTCGGGAGGAAATGGGATTCGCTTCCCTGTATACTGACAGAATCGTTTTTCTGTGCCGTCGATTTAGCGTTTCGGGATAGAATTTCACAGAAAGGCACGCGGCTTCTTAATTCATTCTCGACGCCAGATTTTTTTTTCTTTTTTGCGATAGTGATGCGGTCAGGAACTCGGAAGATAAAAAATAAATAGATATCATAAAGGAATGATCAGACCGTTTCACAGGTCTTCCATGAAATAACACCATCCGCGTACCACGCACGATAATTTCCCGAAGGGATTTCGGGAACGGAAGATCCTTCCAAAGCTCCGAAGGACGCAATTTCAGAGTACACTAGGTGAAAGGGGTCTCCCGATAAGTAAGATGGCGCGAGAAATATTGCAAGACAATTTGTTCAATGTTACGATCGCTTCAGTTAACAAACAGACAAAAATATTGTACAGACACACTTGAACAAGTAACAATTCAGCTGGGCGAACTCTATGAACACAGCAGTACATACAAAAACGGCACTTAATAAACTTCATTCACCTGCGCACAACTCCATGCTTCCATTTTGTGTAACACTTAATATCGGTACAATGTATGTCAGCTATTCTTCTAAGAATTATCAAAAAGAACGACAAAGGGAGGGTAATTGCAGTGCGTTACAATTAACGGCACTCAGATTTGTAATTCTTATGATAGTAGGCATACAACATCGCAGCATTTGCGGCTTTCTACATGTCTTTGATTGCGGTGGTTCCTGCATAATTTAAACAATAATACTTTTATTGAATTGGTCAAACCTAGCTATGCTCTCAGTACTTCCTTTCGCAATGACCTTGCAGTGTACTGAGCAATTTACCGCTCAATAAACCAAGCATAAAGGCAACAAAGTGCCTGTCGATAGAACATGTACCAAAAGATGCTCACCTTCAAGAACGTTGGTCTATTATAGCAAGCTCCTCCACGTAGCTCACTGCTTCTTGATCACAAACATCGCGCTGATGCTAATCCTTCATGAGAGACCGGTAACAGTTGTCAATGGCAGGATCCTGAAATGCACCTTATGTCAGGGAAATCACGAAGGCGCACTTGTTGTTTGACTAGTAATCACTTTCGCAAGAACGTGACGCGTATACTGCAGCGTACAACGCAGGCTACCAGAAAACCTCGTTGAGCATGAGGAACACGAAGCAAGCATCCGTTGAAAGCCACCCTCAACACAGCATTAATCAAGTACCCATCGTGTTTCATGCAAATGGATGTTATCCAGTTGTCACTCCGCCACAACAAAGTCCTCACAAGCTGTCGACTAAACACACCGTTCGATGGCGTCTTCACAAACGGAAACACATCTAACACTGGCCTGCGTGTCTTCAGTGTTTGCCGGGCGCTGCCCAAGGCCACTTGTTGCAATCACCACAATCTTCACAGTCGTCTCGCTGAACTGCTTTCGGATTCAGGCGAGTATGCGGCAAAAAACAGCTGCGCGCCAGCGTCGTTGCTGCTGTTGCTGCTGCTTCGCGCCCTTTCGAAGCCCCGACGTGGCAGTGAACCGTCGCGTTGACCACGCTGTCGCCAGCAGCCACCTAGCCCTTTTTTTTTTCTGCGCACGGTGTCGTCGAGAGCAGGCTGTCACGACCGGTCTGGTCTCACGGAGGCCGAATTGTTGCGGCTGCCGAGCTGGCGGCTCGGGTCTCCTGGAGCGTGAGTCGACACGGGCAGATGAGTGGATTCCCCGTGTTGGCGCGGCATCGCCGTCGTGTTGCGTTGCGGCCGATTTGCCTTTCGCGTTCCGTGTGGCGCCGGGGGAAAGGCGAGACGTGGGCAACCGCCAGGGCGGAAACAACGGCGCGGGCTGACCCACAAAAGGGAGAGGCCGACTCCTTTGCCGCACTCGTGTATTTGGGTCACGTCGCCGCTGGACAGGTTTCGCTGGCACTCGTCCCCCCCCCCCCCCCCCCCCCTCACCCCCAGCATGCTCGCAGTGCTCGTTCTCGCCTCTCAGTTTCTCCTTTCTCGTAACAGCGTAGGCTCGTGTATTTGCCGTCGAGACGAGGACCCTTCTCGCCGCTCTTCGGGCAAAGCTCCCGCTGTGGGCGGCCTTCGTATGCGGCGCGCCTGTGAAGAAGGACGCACGTGCACCTCCGGCCCTTAGGAATGAAGTGATGTGTAAAATCTCCCATTCAATCTTTTGTTGCGGCTGTGAGGTGACCAGCTGTTGCAGGTGTGTGGTGACTAGTGAGTGGAAGCGCGGAACCTTAACCCTCTGTCATTGAATGAAAAAAAAAAAAATGTTTGCACTTAGGGGCATGGCGAGACACCCTCTCCTCCCTACTAAAGTAAATTCACGTGCTATTGTGATTTAATTCACTGTGTCATGAATGAGAAGACTTGCATTACAGCTGCCATAAAATGCAACACGTTAAATATGTTATTGGCAAGTAAGCTTTTTTTCCCCCTATATTTGAGAGCAACGAATTGATTTTAATAACAAGGGTTTAAAAACGCATAACTAACTACACGCGTTTATTTCATTCCGCACCTGTCGAAATGTGTTTTTTGCCGCCGCGATCCCCCAATCGATAGCACAGCGCCATAGCCAGTGAACATCTGACACCAAGCGTCTAGCGTGAAATCGGCTTCCCTGTGCACTTGCTCTCACTTCCAGGATGCCACAGCAACGGTTTATTGCCACCACTGCGGGTGTAAAAAAAAGCAAGAGGAATGGGATAGTTGCGCAGCGAGCCCACGGTGCAAAGTTGTCTCCAACTGCGCGTGCTCGCCGTTGCCTTCTTTGACATATCTTGAGACATATATTAGCCGCGGTCATCACATAATTAGGCGCGCTGGCGTGTCCCAGAAATTTTCCTATATACGAGCCAGCGACATGAGGAAGGTGATAGGTATCTTACAGGGTTCCATAATGTTCATACAAGGTTTCATGATATACCTTTACTACAATAATGCCATACTTAACTACTTAATAACTAAAGAAAACGTTATGTTTTTGGAATTCGCTTTCGGCTAAGCTTAGTTTACGTTGTTTCGACACATCACCACACAGTTGACGCAAAACAACCATTCAGAAGCTTCATGGAAGAGAGCCGCCCATTTTTGGGAGTTAGGGGCGCTATGCCCGCTAAGGATTTTCCGATACCGGCTTTGCTCGTGCGCAACCAAATTTATTCGCTCATTGTTGTGGGCAGTGATTTGTATTGAAGATGTCAAGCATGATGTTGTTTTACTGCTTGAAAATGCTTGTCGTGGCATGAAAAATCCTTGAAGACTCTCGATTCCTGTTCTTTTTTTTTTTTTCACAAAGCTGCTACGAACCCTGTAGCATAGCAACATCAAAAGCACGGATATCTATATCGTTCGGTTCCTGCTCTGTAATGTGCACCCGACGCAACTGGCGGACAAGGCACGTATAGAACGTGGCTGGACGTTATCGAAGAGAATACCTATCAACGGTAAACAGACCAGTGAAGCCGAAAATTCTGACAGTGACATCATAAGTGCTTTTATACAATCATTCCAGCAGCGGATCCCGAGAATCGCGGCGGCGGCGTTTCGATGGAGGCGGAATGCAAAAACGCCCGTGTGCTTGCGTTGTAGTGCACGTTAAAGAACCCCAGGTGATCAAAATTAATCCGGAGCCCTCCTCTACGGCGTGCCTCATAACCAGAACTGGTTTTGGCGCGTAAAACGCCTGAAAGAAAAAGAAGAACAGCAGCGGAAGGCAGAACCTTGGCAGAACAAGTCCTGGCATTGCCACCGAGCTGACTAAGCAGAGAGATCTGAAGGCCCCCTAACCCGCCGCGCGCCAGCCGAGCGTGCACCGGCAATAGTAGAGCAGCACAAAGGCGACAGCGGCGGCTGCGGGGATATGCCTCGAGGGTCCGTAAAATTGTTGTCGCAATAAAACAAGTGGCGTCCAGCAGCGAACCAATACGCAGTGACTTTCATGCAAGCTATTGTCTCATTTGTGTAAATGTACATAGGTGAGTGAGACGGGAGATGAAAAGACTTACAAGATTCCCTAATGATTGCTTTTCCTCTGATTGACATTATTATTCTAATTTTTATTATTACAAATGTGTGCTAACTGCTGCATAATTATTTAGTTCCCCTCTAGGTGACGTTCAAAGCACATTAGGCACAGGATGCAAAATACTCTGTATCACGTCGAAAATATATCTAAAAATGCCTCCTGGTACGTCGCGGTTATACGTCGTGATATAAGATTGTAAACTAAGTTAAGGCCTTTTACTTTTATTTATTTATTGTTTTATTTTTCATCGATTCATGTCGCTAGCTTCTTTTTAACGCAGTATCATTTGATTACCAATTCTGTCCTCGGTTTCCTTACAATTTTCTCGTTAATCTTGGTCACTGCCTTTATGGGGTCATACTAGAAAGAGTTCACAAAAAATATCCGCCATAGGCTTTCTTAGTGACGGTCACGGTGTCTCTTACTACACTTTCATCAAGTGGGTTTAGCACTTCCGTTCCTTAAAGCAACATCTTAGACGCCTACTGTTCTAAGCAACAATTTTAGCCTTAAAAAGGCTTTATCGCTACGTCTTCCACGAGTTTCCTGATACAGGACTTAAACCATCTGTGGCACACCTCTATAAATATATACCGCCGTCCTTGAGCATTTTTTATTAGACTTAGCTCGACGTGTTTTGAATGCCTTAAGTAAACTTCAATTGAATTTTGCGGTTCAGCATACGAAAAACACGATCTATTCATGAGACGCGCCACATTGGGAGAGTCAAAGACCCCGGTATAATTTTTAATTAATTTGAACAATTAAATTAATCACATAAATTAATTTTGTCTCCCCTGGGGTTTATAACGTGCACCTAGATCTAATTACATGTGCATTTTTGCATTTTGCCCCCACCGGAACGCGACCACCGCAGCCTGGATGTTGTCCTATTCCGGTGCGTAGATTGTACATTCCTAAACTCGAATGAGAATTCAAACACTCCGGCATACATTTTCCTTCACCTATTTATAACCTGTTCTTTCTAGCCATCTATCATTTCCCCCATTCGCCTAATGCAGTCTTTAATAAACGGCCCGTGGTAGAGCACCCTGACTGCATCTGCCCACTCTTCAAGTAAGCGCAGATAACAGATGGCTACAAGCGATACGCTCGTGTTATTTGCGTTTACCAAGTTCAGACAGCCTATAGTAACCAACGGCTGTTACTGAAAAGCCACCGGGAACGCTCGAAATTGGTTTCTACCGACTTCTCGGCATTAAGGGAGCGATTAGCCAGAACTAGCCAATTTCCGAGCTAGGCACCACTGTAATTATTATTTTCTTTTTTTTTTTGCCTTTTGCACCTCTCCGGGCTTGCCTGACGTCAGCCCTTAGTAAGTTCATCGTCCAGTTCCACGTATGGCGTGAGCGTGAACGTTCTAATTGCTTCTCTCGTGTAATGAAAGCTGGAGCTCAACGTCTTCGTGCGGGCGCTATGCGTCAGGAGTCAAGGACGCAGCTGTGTTCTCAGAATGCGCCGGGGCATTTCTTTGCTACCGAATCTGTCGGGACTGAGAAAACAAGCAGTCGGTCTAATTACGGACGAGTTTTCCCTACTTGGCCCAAGAGAGGGTGGGAAATTAGTTTGTTGCAGGGAGACGAAACGAAGTGGCTGTCGAGTTGCCACTCGGGATGTGTGCGTTGTTCAGTGGAGGACGGACCCAGCTTTGTATGGGGGATTTTTCGTTTTCTTGGCCCACCGATGTGCCGCAATGGCTCGTTTGCAAGAGGGCATCGCTCCTCCTTCGAGTTCAATCAGAAGAACGTTTCCAACATAATTGCGACTTACGTGCGGACTTAGCTGCAATCATTCTGTTTTTTTTTCTCCCAACGGCTGGAGAAAAGGTTACTGATCGCCTCAAATGAACCACTAGGCGTTAGTCTAATTTAGACTTCAGGACTCTGGAGAGCATTGTTGAGGCATACAACTTCAGACATGGCGTACAGTTTTACTCGTTTCTTCTTGCTCGTCTCAATTTAGGATTTGCCTTGATCTTCGATAATAATGATCGAGACAAGCGGACAGCAGCGCTAATCGTCATTATCAAGGGAAGCAGACAGCAGAACCTTTGCAATGTGGAACCTGCAGGCACTTTTTAACCGGGTTGATGTCCGTGGCGCGCCAATTGGGCGTGTGCCTCGAAATCCCATGATGGTGGGCAAATCCAAACTGCCCCGTCAAGGCCCGCTCTATACATGTACTATCGACCAAAAATGTTTACGGACCACGGGATCTCAGTAAATGCTAAATATCCGAGCAGCCTTTAAAAGTAGCCAGTAAAACCGTACATCGCAATGTTGTTCGCATATACCAGTAGAGGCTGGACATGGGAATACCAGGCTGCGTTTTGAGACTGCCGAGATATTCAGCTTTTTGTCAGATCGCTTGGTCCGTAAACGTTTTTGGTTGATAGTACATTTTCATCTGACGAGGAGGCCGCGCACCCTTTCCTCCTCTACGGCTTGTGCAAGCTGCCGCGGTGCTGCTTAAATAGACAGTTTTAGTTTAGCGTTAGCGTAATAGCGGGGTTACGGGAAATAGCGTTACCGTTCCGCAAACGAACTTTGCAGAAAGAGAGTTTTAGTATAGCGTGATAGCGTAGTTTACGTGCGGGACGCTATTCCATTACGCTTTGAATTACGTATACACAGGGCACCTAATTCTATGTGTGTGTGCGTCCGGAAAGTGCGATAGGCAGCGCAATGGAAGCCAGGAGCGCGTTGTATTTTTACTTCACATGTCCGTCGATCTGCAACGAAACAGACAAGCAGTACAAGCTGTCTACCATAGCCTCCGAAATCCTCCAATCTCAGAGGCCATATGCCGTCGTCGCGCCTATCTCCCGACTTTAGCGACAGATGGCGCTCGCATCTCAGAAAAAATTTCTCTCGTTAGGCTTAGGCGCGTTCGAAACGAGAAGCGATCTCGAAAATTCCTCAAGATTAGCCATAACACTCTACTCGGCGAAGCGGCATGAGACTAAGCAAAAGCCGTTTACGCAGTCATTTGCTACGAACAAAGTGAATTCTACAAAAACAACGCCAAATTCAGTTCGAAGCGGGCGACCGGGACCGCCGCCATGTTTTACGTACACTACGTACACCACGCTAACACGGTAACGTTAAGTCTGAGAAATAGCGTGCGCACGGTAAACGGTATAGGTCGGTTAGCGTTCTGCGCATGCGCACTTCGATCCCGCTATTCCGGTACGCCCGCTATTCCGGTAACCACGCTAAACTAAAACTGTCTAATGTGTTGCCGTCGCGTGCTGCGGAATGACTTGTAGAGGTTTTTGCTCGGTGTTCGTGAAATGTACGTCATGCGAGTTCAAAAAAGGTCGTCGAAGAACCACTGCGTAACCTTTCGGCGCAGCGGTAACTACAGTATGCGGAAATTTCTCTTGGCTGCCGCAAACATGCGACGTGCATCATCAGCCGCGGCGTGTGTATAGACCGTTTTTTCATGGGCCCCGCCATTGCGTAGACAGTGCCGCCATCTATGGGTTGTTGGCATGCTGGCTTGGGCGAACGCCCGTGTTGTATGCTGTGGTATACGCGCGGCGGCAGTTCTGGTGGATTTTTTCGCACGCGCGCGGTCTATTTAGCATGAAATGGCGTCTTCTACGTAGGGCATGGTCCTCTGAGGCGTAGTGAAGGAATTTAAGTCTGAAGTAATTAAGCGGCTGGAGTAACTGCAGGTGTTAGGGCGGAAGGAGCGCCCAGCGCGAGGTGTGCGCGTTTGTTTGAGCTTACAATAAGCCTCGGATATCAGTTAGGTATTTCTTAAAATTTGTTTCATGAATGTTACCTTACTGCAGCATTCTCAGCACTGTAATTCTAAGCTGTGGTTTCGCTGCAACGAGTAGTTAGGAAACATTTGACGATACTAACAGCGTGGGTACCATTCTGCTGGAGAGAGATAAAGCTTTATTGTGTCCATGATGGGGTCTGGGGGCGGCGGGGGTTGGGAGACTAACCCCCAGGCCTCCCCTTCCTCAGACGGCGGCCAGCCCTTGCTTTCTGGCGGCGTCTTCGGCCATCCGGACGGCCCAGAGCTGCTCTTCTGAGTCCAAGCTGAGCAGCAAAGTCTCCCACTGCTCGGCCGTAGTTATGGTGCGTGTAGTGTTAGTGCGGTGGGTGTTGGTGGGTGTAGCTTTCGGGCATGCCCAGATGATGTGATCGAGGTCAGCGCGGGCCTTGCAGGCTTTGCAGAGTGGGGAGTATGCATCGGGGTAAATTCGGTGGTATAGCAAGGGGTTAGGGAATGTTCGCGTCTGAAGTAGTCGCCAAGTGGTGGATTGTGATTTATTCAGTGTTTTGTGTGCTGGTGGGTAGCGTAATCGCTCTCTGCAGTAGTGGAGGAAGATTTCTCTGAATGTGACTATGCGGTCGCGGGCGTGTCCGCGGTGCAGAACTAAGGGCTTATCAGGACCGGAAGACGCAGGATACGGAAGATGCGCCTGGTGTGCGAGAGCTCATGCGGCATCGTGGGCGGCTTCGTTTCCAGCCAGACCCGAATGACCAGGGGCCCAGATGATCTGTACGCGGCGTTGCCTTGAAGCGGGAGTGTCGGAGAGTATTTTCTGTGCTTGGGGTGCTATGAGTCCTCTTGTGTAGTTGCGAATGGCCGTTTTTGAATCGCTGATGATGTAGTGTGCATTGGTAGAGGCATAAGCCAAGGCGATGGCCGTTTCCTCTCCTTCTTCGGGTGGAGAATAGGTAGTGCTGTTTACTTTGAGAAGCGTTCAAGTTATTTTGTGTAGATACACTGTTCGACGGCCTTGTTTACTGGGAAAGGGTTGAGCCCACAAATAAAGTAGTTTGGTTAATAATAACCGCATACCGTACAGTCTGAATCACACTTTTCGAGTGGTCAAACGACCAGCTGTAGACTGTGCGAGCGCCCGAGGCAGTACTTAGGCATGAGAGCAGAGAGAAGAAGCAAAGCGCAGAGAAGAGGAAAAGTTGAGGGTGCATGAAAGAGAAACAGTTAAGGTTACGGATTAAAACTCTCCGTAGAGGCGGATTTTTATATTTGTTTGTAGGCTACTTATATTTTATCCGTATTGGGTAAAAGATTTGCGTAGTCTTCCAAAATGCTCCTTCTAGACAGGACTTCTCCAACCCGCTTTAGACGGCATTACAGATATTATTAACTAAAGTCTATTCCGCCTGGCATTATCAGAGGTCTAACACCCGTTCTAACCTCCTTTCGGGACAGAATGAATTTTTCAGTGAGTATTTAGAACATTCTCTCATCTTGGCGAATAAGTGAAAAAGTATAGTTTTGTATCTCTTGTATGTCAGCTGGAACGGACCGTGCGTAAACACGAAAACAAGCATAAAACAAGCTCAAAAAGCTTATGGCATCCAGAGGTGGTCCGAGATGTCCAGATACAGTCGAGTGTGACAATAGGCGTGTACAAAAAAAATAAGACAGTTGGAACGCTCTGCACTGCACAAAACACAATCCTGCGTGCCCCGTGCTGACTGGGGTCTTCCTCCCTTTCGCTTACCGCAAAGAGCGCCTATAAAGGAGCCCTGTGCTATCGACATCGAGACCCAGACCACCCTGACGCTTCCACGAAACGTCTTTGCTCTATACGGATGCTATGGTCGCCGTGTAATTCCTCCTGCACCTTGAACCATTGAAGCGGGAGTCGGGCTTGCTTGCCGAGTCTTTATGCGTGCAGCTTAGCCGCTGCTGAAAGTACAACCGCTTGGGCGTACTCCTTGCGACCCGTCAACAAAGAGGCTGAAAAATCGTGGTGGGCTCGACGCGCATATTTCGTATTTAATAGCACTCAAAGGTAATGTATTGAGGCGTATTTGGTGTTGCACGTTGCAACACTCGACACAATTCTTGAGCGGAATTATGATTGAAGGGATCTTCTATGACATTCTATAAATAGAGTGGAACGTGCCTTTCATAGAATAGCATCTCTTCAAGAATATTTTCCAACTCAAATATTTTCAATTCACATTGAGGCGTATTTTGTGTTGTACATTCATGTACAACACGTTCGCGTATTTCGTGTTATCGGCAAAAAAAACCTAGCACTTTAAGATGTTGATGAAGTGAATTCTCCGCTAACCCAATTTGGCTCCCATTCGCTTCAATGGGGTGGCTACTGGTACAAATCACCACGTTAGGCGATACCACTGTTAGAAATGCCGTGTTCTTTAGCAATGACGAAATAATTCATTTTTTTCTTTCTTGTAATTCTTGCAGCTAATAATGAACTTTTATTTTGATATGATGCAATACGACAGGTTGGTGCTTTGGGTGGCACCGGCTACTCTTCGTCGCTAGGAAAAAAAAAAGTTATCAGAAAATTTGTCGTACTGTGTGTCACAGATGTGTCCCAAAATGGAGTCTGTCAGAATAAACACGAACTTCTGTGCATCAATCCAGAAACCTAGAGAAGATAAGCATGTTTTCCGGTGCCTATATAAAAAAAGTATTTAGAATTGTCTGAGGAGACATACAAAAGCTCAGTCCTGCAGACGAGTGGACAAACGCGAGCACAGATACATAACATAAGGCCTACCCACTTGACAACATAGTAAGCTTAACCTTAACACACAAGTATTTCAGAGGACACTAAAATTTACAATCGACCTCCGATATTGGCATCTTGTAAGAAAACTTTTAAATTGACAAGCACTTTTTTTTTGAAATCCCACCCTATTGCAAAAACCAGCGTCTTCCAGTGCCTTCCAGTGTGAAACCAGCGCGTTTTTTGACACTGGGTGGCACTGGGGACGCTGGCGCACGCTGGGAGTCATTGGGAGTGATTGCGACACTGGTGAGATCGCTGGAGAAGTGCTGGGTCACACTGGACGAGACGCTGGTTTCACTGCTATGACGCTGGGGCGCACTGGTGGGCGCTGTACACGCAGTGGAATTCGCTGGCTCGTACTGGAGACTGCGCTGGTTTCGTTTGTGCCGCACTGCCGGAGTGTAGGCGCTGTTGATTATTAAATGCTTGATACAATTTTATGGGCATCTCCTGTCCAAAAAACAGACTCCTGCCCTAAATATAGCGCTAATGGTTGGGATCATAAATGTCTATTTCGTGTCGGCGGTGTTGCAGCTTGGAATAAAGGTCCGTGATGCTAGCCCATGCATATGCGACACTTGAGATCACTTTCGCTTTGTACATTTCCCTTTTGACTTTGCGGATAGCTGTATTCGTGAACGAAATTACGCAAACGCAGATAGCGCCTCGTTTTCTAGTATTTTGTACGCAATCGATGACTGCGAGTTGTCGCAGTGTTGTACATTCGACACAAAACCGAGCAGCCGTTCAGACGCGTTCGAACGGGCCTCAGAAAGCCTGCCGCTGATTGATATTATCGCACCGACAACAAAGCTGCGGTGATTCGTGCGCTTCCACTTTCCCTGCTGTACTAAAAATAATAGTTAAAAGGTTCTGAAGCTCAAATACAAACATTTTCGCATCCCCCGGTACCCACACCGAGATCGTTCGTTTCAACCGAAGGTTAAGCCTACCGTACCTACCCGCCGAGTTCGTCTACACTCTATCGACCCGTCTGGGCTGAGGAATCAACAAGTCTAACGAGGATAAATCAGTCTGTAGTTCACCTTTCTCATCGGTGTTTTTAAACAGACCATTATTTCGTGTGTACAGTGTCAGCATCACAAGCGATGAGCGCCGATGTGACGTTATAAACATACCTATATGTGCTGTCGCCGAAGGCTGTCCACCGCATTAACCGACCGCTTCTCTTACAGAGATATGTGCCTAAACATACGTGTCGATTGAAAAGCATTGTCGAGCTATGGAAATAATACATTACCTTTGCGCGAAGAATAAGAAACGGCTGTAAAAATCGGCACTAACGGCCCGTACAACACTCCGGGTCGGCGGTTCATTTAAGGCTTTTTTCGTCGTTAATATACCAATCGCAAAAGCAAATCAGTGTTGCAGCCCTTCCAGGCATACTATGCAATACGGACAACAACTTTTCGTTCTGATAGAGACGTAAGTCTTAGTTGAAGGCGATATCGCATCTGTCATGTCTGTGCGAGACGTCTGAGCAAAGCTACAACTGTGTCTGCGCGTTGGCATGGAAAAATATGACCTGGGAAACATGGATCGGCGTGGCGTAGTGGTAAGGTACTGGGATTGGGATCTGAAGGCCGGAGGTTCGAATCCTCCCAGAATTCTTTTGTTTTACTTTTTTCTTTTTTTTATTGCATTACAACGTTCTCTGTTTCTTTCTGTATTCGAAAAAATATATAAGGTAGCCAGGCACCACGTATTTCTCGCTCTACAGCTGCATTTCGCACAAGTACCCCGCGCCCAGCGCCTCCCAGTATGCCGCGCCTTGCCAGCGTCCCAGTATCCAGCGCGCGACACTGGGCCCATAATCAGGCATGGCACTGGGCACTGGATACTGGGTTTTGCAATAGGGACTGTTGGCTGTGGCCCAAGTTTCTTTTGAGTGTGAAAGGTTGCCGACCTAAAATCAATAAATCTGCCCTCACTGTTCGCATGGCAGTTCTTTATATTGAACACTCAAGAAGGATGAAGTGGACATCTTCGTTTGGGTGGCCGCAAGTGCACTTCGGATTAGGGGCATGTTCTATACAGCAGAAAATGTACCGCGTTCGCGTGCCTGATGTACCAAGCCACAGGCGGCGCAGTAAAGTTTCTAATGTGCTCTTATGGCTCAATATTGACGGAATTGGCCATTTTAAATGTGGTTGTATAAATATAATTCAATAATAAACTTTTCTTATTGTTTGAGCTGGTAATTCAATTTTATTGCTGAAAAGAACATGGCATAACTGACTGCACAGTATCTTGATATTTGATTACTATGGAATAATGAAGACCGACTAGAAATTGCACAAAGTGTCCTTCTACCAACTTACGAACACTTTCTAACTAATCGTAGAATGATATGCCTATCAAATTACGTCACTTCACGAATCTGCTGCTGCAAAACGTTTTCAAATCCTTCAAGCACAAGAGAAGTTAGACGTACTTACAGGACTAATCAGCGGACTTCTGTTTCTTTGCCTTTTCACTAGCACGCAGGAAGCTACACAGGGGAGATGGCAAGGGGGCGCAAGGGAGGAATGACCCGCGGACCCCGCCCAATGGTTGAACTCTAGACGGCTCGTGGGGGCAATCCGTGGCGGCCGTGGTATAATATACGCTGTGCTTTTAATTTCGGAGGCCACTCGCAGAGTATGGCGCAATGCGAAACGGTAGCATTCAGACCAGGAGTTACATGACGATATTGTTTTTCTGTTCTTTTGAAATCGCAGACATATATGTTTTTCATTGATGTAATTTAAATGAGCCATACATATATATTACCGAGAATGTTCTCGCGATCACGAAATCAGCCAGTAGCTGTTGGTGGGTCCAGCTGCTTGCGATGACGCTGAATGACGACATGGCGATCACTGCTTTTGACACGAGATTGTATATTCCCTGCTCCATGCAGTGCAATATTATATGGTTCACATGTTCACAGGAACCTCGTTAACAGATTGGCAACATTTTCCCACTGTGTTCAAAAAGTGTTTGAAGGCCCATTTAACTTCCTTACAGGGAAATCTCAAGCACCTTGAAATAAAATTATATAAAATTGAAACACTCCATCATACTTATAATTTCAGGCCCTCTATCACTGACATTAATGACTGATGGGCATCTGAAGAATTTTCATAAATTCCTCCGCTACACTCTCAGAGGAATATAGTAGACATTTGAGCAACGTCATATTGCTGAAGAATATTCTTCATTCGGTAATTTAGAAAGTCTTGGACCAGGGCATGCGAGTCATTCGCGTACATTGGTTTGGTTCTAAATTTTAAATTAAATGCAAGAGCCGATAAAATGAGTCGCACTCATCGATAAAAGCCTTGTAGTTTTAGTTTCAGCAGAGAAGTCCAAATTTACAGGCTGTAGTGTTGGCAAGTGAACGCGTTTCTCCTTACTAAGCTCTCGGGTGGTCCTACCATTTGATTCTTACAAAACCATATACCATGTTCCCGTAAACGTTAGCAAAGCTGTAAAAAGAAAATAAAGAACACTTAAAGAGCACAATGCAAATTACAATTTGAAGACATACGGTGTGCGGTCGTCAGATATCAGGTGACCGAACCCCGTGAATCTTTAAATCGTATCTTACACCATGTTTTTAAGTATTTTGTAGCGTTAGCTACACTGGCCTAGCCAAGCCCGTTTCGCGCGGCACATCAAGGGCCGTGCTGCCCATGCGCAAGGATCAGTGATGTCACACGGCTTGCGCACCGGAGCCACCGGAGCCGGCACCTCTCGCGCCCTCCGCCGCCGCCGCGCGCGACTCACCGCCGCCGATCTGCGCATTCCAGAGGAGTGACGTCGTAGCCGTGGTAGACGCACTGGCGCCGGCGCGCGCTCGCTCGCTGTGCAGTCGCCGTCTGACACTGCGCTGGAGCCGCTGCACTTCCACCGAACAATTCCGTTAAAGACACTATAGACGTAGTGGCTACGGGTATACCTAGTCGGGCGGCAAGTGAACTGTGTGTGGTGGCTGGTGACTTCAATCGTGCTCCAGACTCTCTTTGTGTTCCTTTGAAGGACAAGTTTAAACTCGACTTAGCCAGTCTTCCAACTGCACAGACGACCCAATGGGGAAGCACCATTGATCTTGTCCATCAGAGACAGACAACTCCAAATACTGTGTTGGGGCCATAGAGACGGCAGCGTGTTACTTCACTGATCACCGAGCCGTCTTTGTGGCAATAGAGAAGCAACGTGACGTTGAGCAAAAATAAATATACATGTGCCACATAATACGTATACCGCGTGTGTGTCATTGGAGCAGCAGTAAGCATGACAATCAAGCTAATCCTTGACAATCTAGACAACCAGGAAAGCTAAGAATAATCAGCTGAACCTTTGCTAACGCTACGTATATCCTGGCATAGCCGAGCTAAGCCACTGCAACTTTTTTTTTCCTTAGCTCGGGTTCGCGCATTTTATATAGCTTTGCTTTTATTGCCACAGAATGTTGTCCGCGAGTACAATCTTCTCAGTTACTATTATTCCTTACGGTTCGTCACTGTAAGAACCTGCCTCAGATGTGACAGCATGTCTCCGCAATAAATGATGGCACATTTGTTAAAAGGCTGACGAGTCTTTTAATATGAGAAAGGCCCTATGAGAAAGGGGACTCGTAATACCAGTAACTCAGATGATGCTTCATGCTCATCTGAAACTGATAAGACCGATAACGACTCAAACAGCATTTCCGGAATGCTGACCGAACTATTAGCTGGGCAGAAACTGATGGCTCGTGATATCGCTGACATTAAGCTTTTTCAGCAAACTGTCAACAAGCGTTTTGACGCGCTGGAATCCCGTGTGGCCGCCCTTGAAAAGAACACCACCGATCCTAGTACCTCGTCTGATCAGTGTGGTTCTGATGTACGTTCTTTATCTCGGGCATTTTCGGAATTAATGAAAAAGAATGATGACCTTGAAAATCGTTCCAGACGCAACAATATAATTTTGCATGGACTTGACGAAAATGATGGTGAAAACAACAACACGCTTTTTTCTAGTGTACGCCAATTTTTCACAGAGAAACTTAACATTGAATGCCCGCCAATTGAACGCTGTCATAGAATTGGCACCAAACGTGAAGGTAGATCGCGCCCCGTTATATTACGAGTACTAGACTTCAGGAATAAGACAGAGATAATGAAAATCGTCTCAAAGCTTAAAGGGACAAAATTTTATGTTACTGAGGATTTCTCAGCTAACGTGCGTGCCATTCGCAAGAAGCTATGGACAGCAACGTCTTCTTTTCGTAACCGTGGTTCTGTGGTGAGGTTACGCTATGACCACGTTTTCATAAAAAATGTGCGCTATTGGTGGAATGACACGGAAAATGCCCTAGTCGACGATTCAGGTCTCGCTGCAAACACCCCACTGAACAATTCCAGTCTCTCTGCAGGCTTGTCAAACACTCCCCCAGCTACTTCATCTTCACATTGACAGACCCGCGACTCTTGCAACCTCACTTTCTTGAATTTGAATGCAAGAAGTCTAGCGAATAAGTTTCCATTGTTTCTTTCTCTGGTAACATCCTATTCCCCTCATTTCATCGGCGTCACTGAAACCTGGCTTCACGATCACATATATGACTCTGAAATCACTCCACCCGGGTATGTAGCTGTCCGATCAGACCGCAAAACTGGCAAGGGAGGTGGAGTCGCCCTTTTTTTGAAGTCTGACCTGAAGTTTTCGGTTATCTCTCCTCCTGCAAATCTCGAATCTGTCTGGTGTAAATTGTACCTGGGCAAAAAAACAATCATAGTCTCCGTTTTCTATCATCCACCTGCTTCCTCCCTCGATAACCTTTTTCTTCTAACTGATTATATGAACACGCACAATTTTCATGCAAATAGTTTAATTCTAATGGGAGACTTTAATACACCGGATACTCATTGGCCCTCACTTTCGCACCGCAGTTCTTTAGGTAGCGAACTGATTAACTTTTCTTTATCATTTGGGCTCACACAAGTAGTTGATGGCGCAACAAGACAGAACGCACTCCTTGACCTGGTGTTTATTAGTTCAGACCTTGTTGATAAATTGTCCGAGTGTGAAATTATTGACGGAATTTCAGATCACAAGGCCGTGTTTATATCGCTCAGTTGCACAATATGTAAACCGCGTACCGAAATTCAAACTTTTTTCGACTTTAATCGCTCTGACGATACTTCTATTCTTGAAGTTTTATCAGAAGGCTTCGAATCATTTTGCACACTCAGTAAAGATTGTGACGTGAATACACTAGTTCTAGAATTTGAAAGCATTACAAAGCTCTGCATTAACCGATTTGTTCCGTTAAAAAGTAAGAAAAAGAATCGTGCCATCCCTTGGATGACGAGAGAACTTTTGCAATTATCACGCCGCGTTAGACGGCTGAGACGATCAAAACGCAGTAACGACCCCGATGCCATTACTAGATTCACATCTGCCAAAGAGGAACTAAATCTGAAAATGAATTTAGCCAAAGATTTTTTCTTTCATGTCGAGCTGCCAGGATTGCTAAGAAATAATCCTCGGAAATTCTGGCGTTCCGTCATGCCTGTTACAGATTCTTCATCTTCCTTTACTATTAATGATGAATGTGTAAATGATCCTGTGCGCATCTCCAATGCATTCAATGCACATTTCCATTCTGTCTACGCAAACGATGCTCCCATCTGCCCGGCTTTCGATAATCATTCAGTTTATTCCATTCCCGACATTTCAGCTAATGTTAATGGCATCCTCAATTTGATTTTAAAGTTAGACACAAAAAAATCTGATGGCCCTGATGGTATTCCAAACTCGTTTTTACTTCGTTATTCACAATGGACATCACGCTATCTTGAAATTATATTCAATAAGTCTCTTGAAAGCGGAATCGTTCCTTCATCCTGGAAGCTTCCAAGAGTAATACCCTTATATAAAACCGGAGACAAGACAGACCTAACAAATTACAGACTAATTTCTTTAACTTCTCACTCGTGCAAAATGCTGGAACATATTATTTACAAACACATCATCGATTTCTTTGAGTCAAATAATATTCTAACTAATGTACAGCATGGCTTTAGACGTGGTTTCAGCACTATCACACAATTAACCGAATTCACCCATGACATTGCTTATCAATTAGATCTCGGTAAACAGATTGACGCTATCTTTATAGATTTTTCTAAAGCGTTCGATTCAGTACTTCATTCTCACCTCTTGCAAAAATTAAATGACGTACTAAAGAATTCCCGTCTGGTCGACTGGATTGCTAGTTTCCTTTCTGACCGGTCCCAATACGTGGACTTCAGTTCCGCTAGGTCATCAATTCTTAAGGTAAGTTCTGGGGTTCCTCAAGGGTCAGTCCTGGGTCCTTTATTGTTTTTAATTTATGTGAACGACCTACCAAAAAATGTTTCTTCCAGCATTCGTCTTTATGCCGACGATTGCGTCTTATACGATGTGATTGATTCTGCGTCTAATCATAAGCGACTAAACGATTCCTTTGCATCCTTCGGTGCTTGGTGCGAAAAATGGAAAATGAACATTAATTAAAAAAAACCGTTGTTTTGACCTTCACAAAAAGAGCAGCGCCAGTAATTGCGACATATTCTTTGAATGGATCAACTTTAACCAGAGTTCGACAATATAAATACCTTGGCGTAACATTTACTCACAATCTCTCATGGTCTGCACACATTGATCAAACATGTTCTAAGGCATTAAAAAAACTTGGATATTTACGTCGTACTATGGAGAAGGCTCCAAAGGATACTAAACTCTTAATGTATAAAACACTTGTCCGCCCCATTATCGATTATGGCGCCACAGTGTGGTCACCCCATAACCAAAACAACATAATCAAACTAGAAGCAGTTCAAAAGAAAGCCGTCCGCTTGATTTTTCGCCGGTATGACCGCTATTTTTCACCATCATCTGCCCTCCCTTCTCTGAACCTAACATTACTTTCTGTGCGTCGTGACGTGGAATCTTTAAAATTTTTGCACAACATAATTAACACGTTCTATCGTACTTCGAACACAGTTTGCTTATCTTTCGCCAAACCTTCTTCTACACGTAACTTCCACGAGCTGAATCTTTTCCCTTTCTATGCCCGTACAAATACTTTCAAGTACAGCTTCTTTCCCCGCACTATAGAAGTATGGAATTCCTTACCTGGCTGTCTTCGTTCACTCCCGATAAGCGAATTCGAAAGTGCTCTTCATAAAAGCACCGTGTGTAACTGCTTGAGTTACGTTTGATTTTTGCTTTGTGTATGCATTTCAGTGTTTCGCTGCTTTCTGTATTGAAGAAAATAATTTTTCAGTGCTTTACGTGTTCTACTAATATTTGAATTTGCTAATGTTGTAAGATTTTTTGTTCAGTTTCACTTTTCTTTTGTTCACCCCTGTATTAACCCACTCCTGCAATAGCCCTGTTATAGGGCTGCAGTATGTACAAATAAATAAATAAATAAAAATATCGACTGACAATCATGTTCGAATCCCCGTGTTTACTGATTTTAATTACTGTTTTCTTTGTATATCCGTACGCTCGTTTATATATCTACTTGCTCGTAACAACTTGTGCGTATTTTTTTGCGTTACCGTAATGCCCGAAATAGGCCCATTAGGGTTCGTTTATACGAAAGGGAAAAAAAATCAAGGTCACAAGAAATGCTTGCTGTCAGGTTATTGGACTATGCTAGGACAACTTTCTGCAGATGTCAGACAAGTCTCCTTTGGCAGTGACAACCGGTCTCGATGCCCTGTTTCCTCGGGAGGGATAGAGAGGTCATGAAAGAAAAGAAAACGATGAAATTTATGGAGGAGGTGGCGGAATCATGGATATTTCAATTTACTCGCAAACAAAAGATTGGCGGCACAGCCATCCTTTAAAATAACTGGCGAAGTTAATGCGATTAGCGCTATTTCCAATAATGGATCATTGGTGATTATATGTTACACGTTGTCATTATTACTATGAGGATTCTTGTGATGATGCTGATGATGGAAGTAATGTGAAAGAGACAGTGTTGTGATATGTGCAAGTGCCGAGTCGTTATTAAATAGTTTGACGTGCACTGTTTAATTCCTCTCTGTTCAATTTCTGCATACACACGTATCTACACACACACTTTAAGAGGAAGTGTCCATTGGTTCACAACGCAGGCCGTCGCCTGCTAAGCCGTGTAGCAGTGGCGAGCGGCTTTGGCGCGACAGAGCTTGCGTTCATCAAACTGCTGAGTAGTAAGCAACTTCTTTGGACGAGGCATGGAGACGGTATACAGGAGCGCTCACCGAACGAGCCACCTGGAGTAGCGTCATGTGTGAGGCATGTACTGCAACCGGGTTCCTCTCTCTCCCTTCCCTTTGAACCCGCTGTGCCTCTTAGTGGCGCCTTCGTGCGATCGCTGAGAATCGTTCCCTCGCTGCCCACGCACATTCGTAGCCCAGCGCGCTAACGCGACGGGCTGCTATGCTTGACGAAACTGGTTGTTGCAGATTTGTTTCCCAACAGCACCTGAATAATTTTAAAGTATTTTCTTTTTAAGAGTGTGGCACATGCCCCATTCAGGGGGATTGACCAAGCAGTGTCCCATGCCCAGAGGCACATGCCTAGTTGCGCATACTCAGTTGCCCAAGTTGTTGCCTATAGGCGCACAAACCCGAGTTCCAACAAAAAAAATCCAAGTTGTGAATTTGGGAACCGACCTTGTGGCGCATACCGAGTGGTCCAAATTGTGACGTCAAAAACAGATATAAACAAACATTCCTAAATTTTCCCAACGCAAGCTAATCGCATTAAAAGGATCGTGCTTTATGTATTCACGCACGAATTGATTTTGGCAGTCGTAAGGCATCCTTCCTCAGGCCGATAAGGATGGTCGATAACCTAAAACCCACTCTTATAAAGTATACAGAGTAAGATGATCGATGGGTCTTGTGAGTACTATGCCAACATTTAGCAGAAAACTTTACTCTAAATATGAAAGAAGTATTGTGGAATAACTGCAATTATATGAACAAATTGTTTTGCATCGGCCATCCGTTGTGACGTCGTAATTTGGTATGGAGTATCCAGGAAGAGTTTGTTTGTGTAGGTGTTGACAAATACTTTGTCTTTTACGAGTATAACTTTGAAGAGAACGATTTAACTTGGAAGTTTCTCTAAGTGTATACATGGGGACGAAGAAATTGCATTCCTGTGCAGCCACTGCACCAATTTTGGTGAGGTTTGCTGCATATAAAACAACAAAACTTTCTAACTGTATGTAGCAAATTTCTGATCCATTCTGACAAATAAAAACTCTTTGAGAAAGTTGGAAAACTTCAAGGAATTTATAATTTTATAAATATTTAACCCAGCAATAAAAAAACATTATCACAATTCCGTAAACTGCATCTAATAATTATACATCTATAGCGAACAAATTTAATGCTCGGAGCTACACCAATAATTTGTGAGTAGGACTCCTGCGAAACCCTCGTAAGTACTTTAATGATTTGCGTAAGCTGCTAACCTACATGTCACATTTAAGAGCGTCAGATGCTCTAACAGATTCAAATTGCAGAACTGCGTGCAATGTATTTGCATTGTATTTGTAAATTTTTGTGGATTTGTAAACTTCGTGCTTAAACTGTTTTGAAACTGCCCGGTCTCAGGCAATTCTCGAAAAATATTTTATGACCTAAATCGATATTCTGCTTCGTACGGTTGCTTGGATCTGTGCTTTTCTGTCGAATGCAACATATATCATAAGGATCGGTCCACGGCTGTCTCGGAAAATGATTTATGTGTTTTAAATAAATGTAAAATTCATTTTATGCTTGAATTTTATGTGATAAAACCATGATACCATTTTAAGGCACGCCGCAGTTTAATTTTGACCACACTCGGTTGTTTAATTTTCACTGAATCCACGGTATACTTGCTTTTCTTTGTATTTCGCCCCCCCCCCCCCCCCCCCCCTCTAAGTGCGGCCACGATGACAGAAATTTGACCTTTTGCCTTCAGGCTGAGCAGTGCAACGCCTGAGCAACTACACCGCCACGGCTGCTTTACATAAGTGCATTAAAATAAAGAAATTGGAGTTGGCGCACAGCTAGAACCTACTCTTTCGAGAATCAATAGGTACTTGCTGTGATTCAATTACGCAAAGTGAACCTGATAAAGAAAATAAACATCTTCAACGCTCCGACACCCACGAATAGCTACTTTTATTCGATGTAGATTTGAGTAGTGCTACTATGCGCCAGAAAATGGATTGTATGTGCGTTAAGACAATGGCACACGGGAATATAAATGCTGTGTCTGTCCGTTTTTTCTTTTTTTTCGTGCGATTTCGTCTTTCTTTCCACTTTTGATGAAAAGACCGAAACACCAATGTATGATGTTACGCAATGTCAGTATAAAATAGCACGCTGCAATCACTGCCATAGGTTTGTAAGCTATGCGTGCGTACAGGATCTTTGACATAACTACGACCCAATTTTTCAATCAAGTAGTAGGTATTGACCAGCCGCGCACTACTGAAGTTCACCTTCAATCACTCAGAATGTTTTATGCTATGCGCGTGGCTGATCAAACAAAGTCAATTATGGAAATTGATACGTATCTGTGTATTTGGGCATGGTCTCTAAAAAAAGTTCTAGAGCGTGCTGAGCAACACCCGATGACGCCACCTTCAAATAAGTGTATTTTACGTGTATTCTTTTAAACGCTTTTTTTCTGGGTGGGCATGAAGAAAAATTCGCGCAAAATTGAAGACAAAAAAGAATCACGTCAATACGGGTTAGCTAAGCACTTAAGTAGTTGTTTTCTCAAGCGAATATAAATTTTCAAAGAAGGAATTTCGAATCTAGGCCACACAGGGGCCTTAAGTGACATAAACTGTTATACAGACAGCCACTTTGAGAATAGAAACTTCTCGAGAAAGTGTCAGGCCTCCATATATAGTCGGAACCGAAGCGCCATAACGCGTACTTTAACGGTGGTTGCGAGCGCAAGATTAAGCTTTGTTGGATCAGTTTTCTGAGAGGGAAGGGTCATTACTACAAAGCTCCTGGGGCCGAATTCAGAAAATCATTCTTACACCAAAAGTTTTCGTAGAGGCAGTAATAAGCCAATCGTGGTGTTGGACACATCACTAGCGAAGGCGGTTGGCCAATGGCAAGCAGCACTTACGAACGAAAAGGTTCGTGAATTTGGCTCCTGTTCTTTTATAGAGAAGCTGTTAATTCGACAAAAAGCCCTCAGACACGCTTTCGGCGAATATGTTTGCGAAGTTGAATTCATATGGGTAAAATACAGGCTTCGCTAAAAACTTATTAAACAAGAGAGAGAGAAAGAGAAACGAAAAGGGAAAGGTAGGGAGGCTAACCAAAGACGTTCTCAATTGGCTGCCCTACACTTGGGGAGAGGCAAGGAAGAATAGATAAGAAGGAGAGACAGACAGACAGACAATGAACTTTGTTAAAGGTCCTCAGGAGTACCGCCGCCGTTCAGGGCGGCAGCGCAGAGAATAACAATAATAAAGAGTCAGTCATTCGCAGAGTCAGTCGCAAAGGAATGTCCGCCGTCACAAGTGTTCGTACAATCCAGTAGCCTTCAAGAAGTTCAGAAGGACTTTTGTGGCCTTTTGCATGCAAGAATGCATAGTCTATGGTCCCAGGTTCTTTTCCCCCGAGAGCGCTCTATTTCCTAATAGGCTGAGTTGAGCTTGTAGAGTATGTTGTTGAGCGTCAAAGGATGGGCAATGACACAGTATACTGTGTCATTGCCCATCCTTTGGCGCTCATCCTTTGCCCAACCCGCACAAATTGTGCGCCGCACTGTTAAACATTCCTATTAGGAATAAATAAGAATTTTTAAATGCGACGCCCAACCACACGCGACACAGTAAAGTTGTTTCGCCACTGGAGTGTCCAGGTGGCAGGCAAAATCTCAAGTTAGGGTCAAGGGAGTCCAAGCGTGAGTTGGTGAAACCCGGTGAATTCCATCGTAGAAGTGTGAGGCGGCGAGCAAACGATTGAAGTTGCCGCGCAGCATCCCTTCTTGAGTGTGGTATAGGAACCCGCTGATGTTTTTGATGAGCCGAACGTGCAGCTTTATCTGCGCTGTCGTTGCCGACAATTCCGCAATGGCTCGGCAACCATTGCAATACAATGTCGTATCCTTCTTCGAGCGCGTGATGATGAGCCTGCCTTATTTCGTTCACTAGCTACGCGTGTAACCATGCCGTAGGGGCTAACTGTGGAGTTTGTAGGGCTGCTTTCGAATAGCAGAAAATGACCCAACGATATGGTGGCTGCTGGAAAATTCTTAAACAAGCGCTTACAAATGTCACAGGGCCATTATCACCTACGTTTTAAGATGTCCTGAAAGAACCCTACGTTACACTAAGTTTATAGTTCGTGGAAATAGGTGTTAAGTGTAATGCGCGGCGAAATTGTAATGTCTGCCTTATCAGAAACGTTGAAAATAATTGCTGAACCCTATTTTTCTCAATTTTATTAGTAAAGCGAGATTCATTGTAGGTTTCCCGGTGTCCTCGCTGAACTAAACAAGCTACTTATTTATATATGTGTAAAATTAGGGGCAACTTAAGGGTAATGTCTAGGCAAATTTTAAATTATATGTGCAATAAGTATGGCCGTAGCCATACATTACGTATGTAAAGGGATACCCGATGAATGTGTTTTACGATGAACGTAGGATTTAGCTCGTTGCCTTTGAAGAACTGTGAAAGCCACCGAGATAAAACGGTAATGGAAATGGAGGGAGCACTGCCGCCAATATTTACGCGAAGTATAATTTGAGTGCCTACTTTAGTGCATTTGTAAAATATTGTTGGACAAGTGTTCGAAAGCATGATAACAAGACAAGGTTTCAAACTAGCTTGCCATGGGCGGGCAACGTTTTAAAGTATGTGGTTTGAATTACAGGCAACTGAACTTCTTAATTCAACTGCTCCAAAGAAACACGATCAATGGAAAGGGAGTTCTCATTATGCGAGGCAAGTCTGTAGTCGCTCAGACCTGTTTTTTGGAGACCAACATAGGGACATCATTCGTTGGTTATCTTGCCCTCGTACCTCCACTGTAACATTCATGAATATAAAGGCTACTCCGAAAATTGCCACCACTTCCTTTTCTTCATTCTCTGAACCTGCCTGCTCGCTTATTTTGGAGTGCGGCTTCTACTACTCCGTGCGACATACAAAGTTTAGCGTCTATTTTTCGCCTATTCTAGCCTCATAATCACTCCTGTAGGAGTCGATAGAACATTCTATGGAAGGTAATACACAAAAAAATGAAAAAGAAAAGAATTCCAGATCATTTTCGAAGATTGCGCTGCCTATATATGGCGGCGACAGCTTGTCAAACTGGCACAAAACAAATGTACTAGATAAAGACATTTCACGGTAGAGCCAATATTTTGTCTAGCCGCCGTCCTCGTCAATCTCGCACTCTACCGCTATTGCTCGTGCGTGATTGACTTAGTACGCTCATGTATCGTATTGGTCAGTTGGATTTTTGGTAAAGATTCCAAAGTTTCTTCCCGTGGCATGATTTACGCCAGAGAATGCATGAATTTGCAACAGGAATCCAGTTTCAAAGCAAGTATTGATAATAAATAAAGCACAACACAAGTAGGAAGCTATTTATTTTTGCACACATGTGTTGAAGGATTGTGACCTTTCTAGAGAGCCCTAGGCGCTTCAGGTAGGAGGAAGATTAGAGGAGGAGAGAAGCGGGAAAGAGCGAATGACACTACTTTTAACCTTATCTAGGAGCTATGGGTGAGGGAAGACTGAGCTCCCTAATAAAAGTAAAGGTAGCGACATTATTTTATCTTGCCGCCGGAGACAATCAGCCAGAGCAGGCGAGGAGGTCCAGGGCTTATCCGAGCCTCCCTGTTGGTGGATAGTGGTCACGTGGGTTCGCTCGCACCGTTTCCGAGGGAACAAGCGCTCGAGCGTCCTCTCGCTACCGGCGAGACTTTTTTTTTTTTCTTGGATTTTTTTTTTTACTCGCGCCGGCGCCGTGACAGTAGCTCTGCATCTCTGTACGCAGTCCCGCGATCGCAAATTGTGGTGATCGCGGATCCTGCGATCGAGATTATCGGCATGCAGAGCAGTGCGATTACCATGATAAAAAAATTGTCCCAGTTTCAGCCGAAAGGCGAAGCATCATTTGCGACAGCAAATTAGTAGAGAGCCATACGGAGTAAGGATAGTAGTTTTATCAGCTGTGTAAACTTGGACATGCAGCAGCACCAGCAACGCGCAGAACTGTTGTCGACGCCGTCGGAGTTTTGCCCGCCTTCGCACCGAACTCGCGCGGCGTTTTTATATAAATATGCATTTGATGATGATAAGTGGTTCTTGAGGGAAAGGGAAAGGTTGGCGCTATCTTCTGCAGCCCTTGAGGGAGCACGGCTCAGCGCCAAATATGCATTTGGTGCCGCAGCTAAACGTCGCCTCCCCTCCCTCCCTCCCGTCCCCCCACAGCCTCTCGCGCGACGGAAAAAGTCGCGTTTGCTCTCTATATATGGAAAGGAGGAAAGAGACGCTTAATTCTGCAGCCCTTCAGGGAGTACGGCGCAGAATGCGCGTTTGCTCTCCGACGTGCGCTCGCTCCCCGTGAAAGCGCGCGTCCCTCGCTCTCTTTCACTCGCACATACAGCGTCCGGAGCGCGGCTACGATTTCATCGCCATTGACGTCATACGGAACCTCAAGGCGACGGCGACGACGACGCCGACGGCAGAAATCCGCTTTGGAGTGTCCATTTAATTGCTATCGCAATAAAAAGAAGAAACTGAATGGGCTAAAGGTGAGGGAATGCCTCCTGTGGCTAGGACAGGCCAGGAGAGGAGGAATGCGGCTACCGACCGCAGCACTGCCTGAAGTCTGGCGCTGAGCCGTGCTCCCTCAAGGGCTGCAGAAGATAGCGCCAACCTTTCCCTTTCCCTCAAGAACCACTTACCACTGCCTGAAGTCTGTCACCCTAAAGGCGCAACCACATCCAGGCGATTTTAGAGCGACAGCGACAAGCGACGGCTACGAGCGGCAGGTTTTGCCGTCGCGGAGGGTGATCCGTCGCTGTCGCTGGTCGCGTCGCCGGTTTCTCGCCAGCCAGAAAATATCGCTTGTCGCCCGGAAGTGAGCGCGACGACATCCGCCGGTGACAGCGACTGCGCAACAACATGTCAGCAATCAGTCTGCCCGCTGCCATCTGAATTCGCTCTTGCAACTTGCTCTCTGCTGTGACAGCAAAAGTAAATAGTACAATCAGTCATCGCTTCGTCTCATCGCTAGCTGAGGACAAATTATCAGCGCTGTCTTGTCGTTATTATTGAAATCGGTTGTTTGTTTTGACGCTGTTGGGCCTGACCCTTACAAAAATTTTTGTAGAAAGTCTATATAAAGTGTGTAGACATTTGTCTATGAAGTCAACAGACTTTTTGTAGACATTTCTTTAGACTAGTCTACAGACAGTCTATGGACTTATGGCCATACACTAATTGTAGACTAGTCTACAAAATGTCTGAGTCTATAGACTGACTATAGACTGTCTATAGATCAATGAAATTTCACTTTTGTAGACAAATGTCTATAGAATGTCTATAGACAAATGTCTATAGGCTTATATAGTTTTGCTTTTGTAGAAATAAGTCTATAAAATGTCTATAGACAGATGGCTATAGACTATCCATAGACTATTCCTATAGACCAGTCTATAGACAGTCTATGGACTTATGGCCATACACTATTTGTAGACTAGTCTACAAAATGTCTGAGTCTATAGACTGACTATAGACGGTCTATAGATCAATGAAAATTCACTTTTGTAGACAAATGTCTGCAGAATGTCTATAGACAAGTCTACAGGCTTATTTAGTTTTACTTTTGTATACATAAGTCTATAAACTATCTACAAACGCCTATAGAGTATCTATAGACTATTCCTATAGACCAGTCTATGGACAATCTATAGACTTATGGCCGTACACATTTTGTAGACTAGTCTACAAAATGTCTGATTCTATAGACTGACTATAGACGGTCTATAGATCAATGAAAATTCACTTTTGTAGACAAATGTCTGCAGAGTGTCTATAGACAAAAGTCTATAGGCCTATATAGTTTTACTTTTGTAGACATGTCTATTAAATGTCTACAGACTATAAACTATTCCTATAGACCAGTATATAGTCTGTCTATGGACTTATGGCCTTACACTTTTTGTAGAATGTGGTACAGTCTGCCTACAGAGAGTTCCTGTAGATCAGTCTATTGCTAATCTATAGACTTCAGCCTTACAATTTTACAGGGTGTCCCAGCTAACTTAAATTTAGTGAAGCTGTTCAATGAAAAATAATATTAAGAAAAGACACTGCAATAAGATCCGATTTTAAGACCTATGGCGTGCATTCGGCCGTGAATTCAGAGGTCTGACCTGTAGGTCTTTTTAGGATCATATATCTTGCACCGAGTTGTTTTTTAACCTTTCATTTTCATTGACCAGCTTGGCTAAAATTACTGGGACACCATATATACTAGATAATACACCACATTTTGCCAACTATGTTTCGGCAGGCAATGTTATTCTATAAACACTCGCTGCTGGGGTTTGCTAATAAGCAGTTTATTGGAAATGTCTACAAAAATTTATTGTACCCAGTATGCATATGGGAACATACATAGGGAACTGTACATAAAAAAGCATGCATGCAGATGGAAGCAGTCAAAAATCTAAAATGTATGCAGCCGTGAATCATTATGTAAAGCTGCATGAGCATTTGTGAAATTGCACATTGAAGAAAGTTTAGTTGCATGCAATGCATTCGCTTGAATGAAATCTACTATCTGCAAGTTAGTTAAAATTTTTGTTTACATATGGCAGCAACAAAATTTTGAACGTGTATTATGCATGTGCACCTGTTGCTTCCCATCTGCATTTATGCATTCATGTTAATAGATTATTAATAATCCTGAACCAGCTGCACTCTCATATGTTGCAGAAACAAATATTTCAAGCAATTCCACTAGTGCAGACTCATGCAGTGCAACAAAGAAAACACGTGCACCGATATTGAAATAACTGTTTTTATTGAACGATATAATACATTAATTTATTAAAATGCATGTCTTATGCTATCATCAAAAGAGAATATTTACATATTTACAGCTGCTTCCCCTTGGCAAGCATGGTTTCCAGGCTGGCCTTGACCTTCGTGTAAGCCGTTCCGAAGGTGCTGCAGGTGCATGCTGCAAATATGTAGATACAACAATGTGAGGCAAAAATAACAAATGTGTATTTTTTGCACGTTCATTAAGCAGCTTAATATATTCGCTCAAACCGCTTAAGTCAATCCTTAATACGGTTTAACTATGCCTAATGGCTGCTTGTCAATACAAAACAGTACCATCGCATAATGTTTCACTCTACCGTATGGTGAAAAATTAAACTGTTACAATTGCTGCTGGTGCCAGCAACAGTATGTTACATTTTTTGACAAGGCCATATGACACGTAATGTACTTAATTAGCCCAAATGACCTCTATATTAATTGCTGAAACTAGGCTACCCAGTTGGACTGCTTACATTTTTGGCTGGTAATTAAATATACCCGCGCGGAATGATATGCTCAGAAGAGTGACTGGAGTATTGAACATATCATGCTAAAGATTGAAAATTATTTTCCTTAATACACATTTAAATGTCTTTCTCGTACTCTTAACTGATACATTGGCCATAACTTCAATAGAAGGCAGATGGATTGATTGTGTCAATATGGTCACTTAGTTTCCTATAGATAATCATATCTTTCTGGAATGCTGACACGGTTGCAAGTTAGGTATACCACATGAGCACAAGAAATACCCCGTGAGCACTTTCTGTGTTGTGGCACGACACATATGCACCATCTGGGAAACAAAACTGAAACTGTCATTACAATGAATGCTATCACAGTAAATAATTGAAGGCGCTCTATAACATAAGTATTTTTTCTAGAGTTTCGAGGTTCAGGACACTTACGTAATGCAAAAAGATTGAGTAAGAAATGCCCCCCCCCCCCCCATGTCAGCATGCTTCACTTTCATTTCTTTTTCAGAAAATCGTACCTATTTGTAATTTTTTGGGAGGTGAAATGCTTCAAAAATATGTTTAAGACAGCGATTCTCTGGAAACATTGTATGGAAATAACAAGACAGCATACCTATGTTGACATTTTCAATTTCCTTGGTGTTTTTTCAACCTTTCCCTGGCTGTTTTCATGAAAATTCCCTGGCAGTCTATGACACCCGCAGTTTAGGGGCAATAAAAATATTGTGGTTTAATGCTTGCCAAATTACTGCCAGTACATAATTATAATTATAACGAATAACACGTCAGTCACGTGAAATGCACTATTAGATTCAGCTGAATTGAAGCACTTGTTTAATAAAGCAGACAAGGGCTTGGCCAAGTTCGTAATTCATGGCAACACGAGCACAGCACAGAAAATCCTCAAACTCTCCTCAAACCAATGGCTTCAGTTTCAAACGTGTAAAGGGTGCTTCCCCGAACCACTAATTTATTGTTTTCCAATTCTTTCGGTTAAGTTGCGAAGCTGCGATTGACTGGGCTTATCGCGGGTTTCGTGCTCTGAAAGCTTTTGCGGTTATATATATTTATACTGGTTGCCAGGAGCCCCATAAATACTGCTACTTTTTACTTACGAAAACGGCAGCACACGCTGCTGATGCATGACCCGCAAACACGGCCTTTCCTCTGAGTACGCTAGCATTTATTCAACTGTACGTCTCTTTTAGACAATTCATCACTCTAGCATAATTTCGAGGTATATACATAAAGCGCTTTAGATGAGTTTTATTAGACAGGCAGCGCAGCGTTTATGGCCGCCGATCGAGCGCCACAAAACGAGACCTGCCCACAGTACGCCGCTTAACACACACAATCCGCGCTTATTTCTGCTCAGTATCCACGTTAAACATGGTGTATTTCCTTTTTCACGGACATTGACAATGACGGTAAAAAGAACAAGCGCGAGCGATCGCTTGCCGTTAAACATGCCCTATTTAAAGTAGAATTGAGAACCCGAGCGCGTTTACAAACCAAACGACAAATCGACAGTACGCCCGAGTCGCCTACATTACATGCAGCCGGTTCGCGCTACGAAATACGCTCACCTAGTCATGAGCTAGTGACGGAAAACATCTTCGTTAAAACTTACCGTTCAGTGCAGTTGACGTGTGATGCCAAAAAGTCGAGACGAATACACAGAGACAAAGGTGCAGGCAGCTCACCAGCAGCAACAAGCGTTGACTTGCCTGGCGCAGCCGTTGAGAATTCGAATCGACGCGGAGAGATGGCGCGCCGCCGTTGCTGCCGCTGCGCATGCGCAAATGCTGAGGCCCGCGACGGCGTACGTTCTCCGAGGAAACCCGAGCGCCCTTTGCCCTTTTCTTTTTTTTCTTTTTTTTTCTTTTTTTATGGTCGCGCTCTCTCTCTCTCGCTCTCTCTTTCTCTGCGTTCCATGCGCGCGAAACCGGTTGCTTTCACCTTAGAGTTCTTTCCATGGAAGAAGGAAATGCTTTGGCGCGCTGTATTACGAACGCTGTGGGCTATCGCATGGAGCAAGAGCGCACACTTGGATGAACGCAGTGTTTGTAAAAACCGTTAGCACGCAAGTCAGGCGCTAGCATTATGGCCAACGACGATGAGTAATGCAGTGCATTTCTAGCATAGCTTCCAACATACTGCCAAATAAGATACCTGCGCACATGTTAGTGCACATTTGTCTGTTCCAGTGATATGTCAAAGCAATCAATACACTAATGACGCACGCATGTGGTCGGCCGCACAGGCATATAGCGCCTGGAAAGGACTGGGTGGGCTCAGAGTATCTGGCGCACATTGTAAGTGAACGAGAAGCTTTAATGAATTTATAGCGCGGGATATCAGTCTGCGAAAAACCACGCGATATTAGTGATGCAGCCTAGATATTGGGAGAACCTAAAGAGTATCTGAGAATCAGACGACACATAAGGCGCACACCTCATGCGCGACATCGGTTCATCGCACACTAGCAAATTCTGCGTTGTCAGCTATACACATTACAAGTCTCTGTGATGTTAGCTTGATGCCTGTTTGTAATCCGCTTCTTGCTAAAACTGGCATTCATAACATCTATTTACATGATTGGATCGGCAGTTTGTTTTCTTTATTTTACTGCCGCAAACGTAATGCTATGAAAAACAACTGTAAAGATTGTCTTGGGATTGCCGAGAGCGACTACGGAGGTCATATAATGTGGTGAACAAATGCGGAAGTATATACACCATATCTATAATAAACTCTACAAAAAGGCTTTAAAGAAATGTCAGCAGTATATACAATCCCAGTGGCTTATATCAAACGTTGCTCCGTATTATCCGCCTGTACCTCCACTTGGTTACAGCGTACACGGGTTGGGCCGAGTTTAAACGACTTTTGTATATAGACGGCAAGTAATCTGAATCAATAAGACGTTTACAATATCGGCTGTCCTATAGTTCATCTCACAGCTTACTGCAATCGGTATACGGTCTGTTCGCTCGAGTTAACATGATCTTTGGTGATGTCCCACCCTATAGCGTTCATCGGGAGGGATATAGGAAACCATTAAAGAATAATTTCAATCACATAGAAGTATATATTCCGCCTCCGTGTGGTTCGCAAGGAAAAATTATCGTCGGGGATGCATTCCCGACTAACTAGGGTGCCGGGCCCAGAGGTTACATGTTAAAAACCAGTGCAATACTGGATGAAACTCGGCGAGCAGACTCTTAAACACCTAATTATCTGGTAAAATAATAATTAAGAACTGCGTAATTCAATGACAGAGATACCATGGTGACCTTTACTGCTTTTCTCTGTAGACATTCTATAAAGTGGCAATCGGCTAAATAAATAGCAAACAGAAAAACTTTTGCGTATAAACGGTGTATATAGACCGCTGATATAGACAAAAAACACAATTTAACGACTTTTGTCAAGACTAAATTTATAGACGGGGAATAGATAAAAGAAGTAGACACCTTATCAACTTTCACCTATAGAAAATCTGTAAACCAGGCGTATACAAAAATAATCAACACCTTATCGACTGTCGCCTATAGACAGTCCTTAAACACAGAATCAACAAGAATAATAGACACGGTATCGACTTTGGTCTATGCGTAGTCTATAGAGCGGAAGATCACAAGAAACAAACAAATTATTGACTTCATTCTGTAGACCGACTATAGAATGGAGTAGACAAAAAGAAATAACATCTGATTTAATTTGTCTATAACAATTATTAGAACACAGAATATGAGCTGTATCGAATTTTTTCTATAGGTTGTCTATCGAGAGAAGTAGACAAAATAAACAAACATCTTATCGACTTTTTTCTGTAGACAGACTATAGAATGGGAGTAGACAAAAAGAAACAAAAATCTTAATAACCTTTGTCTATAGACAGTCTATAGACAATGAATAGACAAGAATAAATAGAGACTTTATCAACTTTTTCTAAAGATAGTCTATAGATAGGAAGTAGACAAAAATAAACAGACAACTTATCAACTTTTTTCTGTAGACCGACTATAGAATGGGAGTAGACAAAAAGAAATAAAAATCTTACTAACTTTTGTCTATAGACAGTCTACAGACAATGGATGGACAAAAATAAATAGAGACTGTATCGACTTTTTTCTATAGATAGTCTATAGAGAGGAAGTAGACAAGAAGAAACAAACACGTTATCGACTTTTTTCTATAGACTGTCTATAGAAAGTGAGTAGACAAAAAGAAATAGAAATCTTATCAATTTTTGTCTATAGACACTCTATAGACATTGAATGGGCAAGAATAAATAAAGACTGTATCAACTTTTTTCTATAGACAGTCTATAGAGAGGAAGTAGACAAGAAGAAACAAACATCTTATCGACTTTTTTCTATAGACTGTCTATAGAATGTGAGTAGACAAAAATAAATAAAAATCATATCAACTTTTGTCTATAGACAGTCTATAGATTATTTATCAACAAAAGAACAAATCTATAAAAAGGCAAAGTTGTCTACAAGTAGTCTATAGACATTCTACAGACAGTCTAAACTCATTTTTGTAAGGAGGAGACGCCACCGAAAGCGAAGAAGCGTTTTAATTTTACTCACCAATGGCCCACGGATTTTACGCTGGCGGCATGGGCGGATTTTCCACCGCGGATTAAGCATTATTTAGCTAGGTCTCGATAAACGTTGACCTTTTGTAAGTTTGAGATTTCTTTACGCGCGCACGATGAACATTTATTCGCACAGCAATGCAATCCGTCGCTACTCTTTTTCGCGATGACGCGTTCATGTTGTTGCTGCTCACACGCCGCGACACGACAGCGGACAGAGTGTGCCTGTCGCGTCGCTTGTCGCTGTCGCTTCAATATCGCGTGCATGCGATTGGGCCTTAACTCATCACTGCAGCGTTCGAAACAACGCGCCTCTCCTTGGTCGTCACGCCTGTCTTGGGTGCCCGCAACGCGAGCATTGTGTTTGCGTGCCATCGCGATCGTGGCTCTATTGTCAGGCTCGTCAAACCTGCTCACAGTATAGCTTTTGTTGAATGCTTGCGCATTAAAACATGTCTGCAGTCAAGTCGCTTCTTGGATCAAGTTGTCTACCATTTCTCGTGCTTCCAAGATCGCGTCAACTGCCCATCTCGGACATGATTTGAAAGGGGCCCCAGTTTCAATAATGAATCGACATTACCATCGCCCTGCCTAACTGTGTGGCGTTCCCATCTGTCGGGCCAAATTACGACCCCGGATGCAAGGTGCGCGTGCACAGGTTTCCTCAGGATAATCATATGTGCAAAAAGTGTATATGATGTTTACTACGAGATTCACTTCTAGCACTCCAGGGATGATGATGTTAATTGTCTGTAATATGGTTTGTCCGCCCTCTTTAATATGTGTTGTTTGGCAGAGCATTTAATCGTATCTCGAGAATGATCTCTAGCGAAGTATTATCGTGTGTCGAGCGGAAGCCGTTACTTACGTGCTATACTCGCGGACAACTTTCTGTGGAAATAAAGGGAAAGGTACGGCGGCAAAGCGCGCACAAGTTAGAGCGCTTTAAAAGAGTCCCTTGCTTAAATCCAGTTGTTTTAGGCTGGGGAAGAGAAAGCAGAAACACTTTATTAGAAACATATAAATGAGACGGAACACACCACTGAGTGTAAAAGTTAGCTTATTTTGTGGCTTTTCCCTTCCGCGTCTGAGCAAACGTGAAACCGTCGCACGTGGAAGCTGCGTCGATTAAGCGTCTGTTCCTATAGCAACCAAAAGCACTGTCAAACGCTGCCGGACTATTTGGCGCTGTAACACATGTGCAGCAGCCACGCGCCCGTAGCTTTCCCTTCATTGCCACAGAAAGTCGTCCGCGAGTATAGTAACATTATGTTTAAATGAGCAAAAATCTCTTCGCACGCGAGGACATCATTCAAGGACGCCTTAAGTCGATAAGACAACAGGGCGCACGGTAACTGCGCCGTTGCCCTGTCCACGTATACGTTCTTGAAGCAGTTCCATCGAGATTCCTGGGCTGGACTGTGTACTTGTCATCGAAGCACATTCAAGAGAGCCCAGAATCGAGCCGAGCACGACTACAAACAGGACTGCTCCAGAGACGCTTGATAAGTCTGTCGAGACGGCTCGCCAAGAGGAAGAACAGATAAGGTTATCTGCATCTCAGACCTAACTCTCTTCTACAAAGGCAGAATTCCACATTATGGCTCACTATTGAAGCTCAATTGTTTCATCTTTCTGCACATCGTAAATATGAAGTTCCTTGTTAATATCCCACCACAGTAAAAACTAACTTGGAGAATACATCCAAAAACTGTAAAGGCCACTACTAAATCTTAGAAAAGAAAGCTCGAAACATTAACAAATGCACCACCGAAAAACAAAAGCATTAACAATGTGGCGTTCGCGTGTGTATAAATACATCAGTCAATTTACCCTCACGAAAGCACACCTGCTGAAAACAAAATGGTAATGTCGTCCACGCCCTACACTGTACTTATAGCGCATTTTTCTAGAAGAAATCTTCACTGAAAGTTTGTTCACTTCAAGAAATGAAATCGCGCGAATACGCTTCTGAAGCAAGTTACTGCGACCGAAAGTCCATGTATTCCTCAGACGGCGCTAAATCTCTGGCGCGCATTCCCCGCCACTCCGTGATGTCACAGTGGTAGTGCTGCGGCCTTAACATACGAACAGACGAACACGTAGCGACACCTCCGTGCTGGAAGACAAACAGCTGGACACGTTTGCTCGTTGGCAGACGTAGATGGCGCCATCTTCTCGGGGACTGTAGGGAGCCTACATGTCGCGCGCCTCTTCCTCCGCGGAGGCGTGCGTTATGTAGGCTCCCTATAGTGACTGTTGAGCGAGTGCTGTGTTGGGAGTTATGATTATACTTGCGTTCAACTTTCTCCTAATCAACACTTCGCATGGTAAACCCGCCGGATATCATGGAGGATCCAAAATAATACATACTGGCATTAACACTTTTCTTTCTCTCTCCACTGTGTTTCGCAAAACAAGCGCGATCCTCTACCATGGGCATTTTGATTTGAAGGTGCATCGTCGTGATATCTTATTTTGTTTCAAATTGCGATACATGTTTACGTTTACGATCGCCCTTTTGTAATTACTAATTCTTAAATACAGAGTGTTATATAACGGGGTTTTTCTGATAGCATTACATTCACCAAGTACCAACAGCTCTTGCTATGACTGCTTGAATATTATGCTGTGGTCCATCTCCCCAACGTACGGAGCCGTGGCAACGCGATATGTGACAGAGGACTATTGCCGCCTCTTTCCTATTGAGCACAAGCGCCTACGAAATAGACGCTATGCCTGCTAGCAACTGATAACGCCTCCAACCTAATTGGAAGCTTAATGTAGGTTCGTTAACTAGTTTTCTATCCCGTGCAACCTACAGAATTCCGGCGACAGCTTGGGAACGTTTGAATGTCCTTCGAGATTATGGCATCCATTAATGCGGTGCCCTAGTGGCCATGCTTGAATCTCGGATGCCTTCGCATACCAAGCGAAAAAACAAATTGTTGCGAAACCTCGCGAAGGCAGCCATGTAGCGCTCATCTCTTTTTGTGAAGTGAAAACTGCTGCAGCGTGTATCGCACCAACTATAGAGGACGCGAATGTCGCCGAGTGGTTATCGGAATGAGAGAAGTGGTTCTTTATGAAGCGAAAGTTTGGCGCTATCTTATGCAGCCCTTGATGGAAATTATCGGAAAGGCACTTGAGAAATGTTTCGACTTCCCTTAGAGTTAACACCGCAATACGTATGACAGCCTCCCCACGTCCAGTCCCGTTCAATGGGAGCTGCAACGATGCCCCTCGTTGAAAGGCTTCAAAGACTGCACGGCGGCACCGACATACAAACAACTGGTTTATTACTACTAGTAAGTGAACGTTTTAGTTCACCAATTTTTCCGTTTACCGGCGCCGCCGTCCATTCTCAGATCCCTTCGATGACGGACACCGTGCAGGCTGCAGCTCATTTTTAAGCGACGATATTTTTCTTCGCATGAATGATCATTTATTACACAAATTGTAACAAGAGAAAAAATATTGGGAAAGTTGGCAGGACGTCAATAGATCTGCACTGCCCGTCACGCAGAGACTCTAAAGGAAACACGAGTATTTCATTTGTTGGATGGTGCGCGTCAGTAACCACTCAATTTGCTACAGGAAACCGATCAGGATGCCGGTTATTTCTCGATTCTCAAAATACTTTGGGCGAAAGAGAGCTAGGAGTGGTATGGTTGGATACTTTTCAAATGCATTTAACACTGCCTGAGCTACGCATTGAGGAAGCCATCACATGCAGATAACACCACCGTACAGCTAGTTCCCATAGTAGTTTGTCGCTGTTTTTCGCGAAGTGCGGTTGAAAGAAAAATGCCTTTCGACAGCACTAGTAATTAACTAGAATTTTGCTGGTTCCGCTCTGAAGCCAAAACGCAACACACATGAGATATAAAAAAATATATCGCAAACGAGCATTTAGAAGTGGTATCTTCCATTGTTCCCGATGCCAATCAACAACTAGGCATTCACACTATTTCATGTGAAAAGTGTTTTTGCTTGTCCTTTAACCATCGGGAGGATCGGAAGAGAACGATAGAAAAAGTGGCACGCTCTTTTGCTCCTCTGTAACTGGCTGAATTTATTTACTATTCATATACTGCCAGACCCAATGGCATCGGAGCAGGTGGTTTTTATACAGTGCTCACATACATTAAGTAACCGCAAATGGTAATACAATACATTCCAATGTTTTACAATTATTGGCAATCAAAGTACAATCAATGCCAATTACAACTGCGTGTAATATAAACATGCTTACACGAAGAAAAGCAATAGCTTCAATGGGTTTAAGGATTCAACAGATTAAAAACGAGTACTGAGAAAATTTGACTTTTTCCGTTATTTTAATCGCATACTTGCTCTCCATAATTGCTATTTTTCTTGTAGACTTACAACTTTTGTCATTTCCTTTTTTACGACACATTGCGACATCTATAGTATACTGCTGTGAAGCGAATGCTGGATATTCGTAGTGATGCAAACGCGAGCTAACAAACGGAGATGTTAAAAACATAGCTAGCACATTATAACGATCTAATTATCCTCACTATGAGGAAAACTAACTGTAGAGTGCTTAATCGTCCCTACATAAACTGCAAGTCTGCCAGCAATCAACTTTCATGGCCCCGGGGAAATTTGAGCAACTTTATTTTCTGTGTGATTGCATGCGCTTGTACGTTCCTGCATGAAAAGATGTCTTTAAAAAGGGGGTCAAAAGAATGATGGCATTGATATACTTTGAATGGTTACGAAGAATACTAGAAACAAATATTTGTTATTTCCTGCTTGTTCAGACGTATACGCACCGTCAAGCGAAGTCTCGCATGAAAGCAACCACAGAGAAAAGCACAGGCGATCCAAAAGGCTGGTTTTTGTTTGTGTTATCTATGTCGACCTGTCCTCGTATAAGTCGATAACATTTTTTAATACCCGCGTGTTGCTCTGTGGCTATGGTGTTGGGCTGCTGAGCGCGAGGTGCGGGATCGCAATCCCGGCCACGGCGGCCGCATTTCGATGGGGGCGTAATGCGAAAACACCCGTGTACTTAGATTTAGGTGCACGTTAAAGAACCCCAGGTGTTTCAAATTTCCGGAGTCCTCCCACTACGCGTGCCTCATAATCCTATCGTGGTTTTTGGCACGTAAACCCCATAATTTAATTTTTTTAGACATGTTTTAACCCTTCAATGGCCGGTTGTCCTGAAGTTCGCGACATGGCAATAAGTGCAAAGTATGTTTCTGGTTAAATGCGGTGGTCCCGCTTTCTGGACAAGCAATGTTTTCCTGCTCTGACATGCGGTGTCATCTAGAGCAATATGGAAGTTTGGCAACCATTGTTAGGAGTTCGTGACCGACGAGGTGCTGACTGCAACGTCACTATTTTAGCAGTTTTTGTGAACGTAAGGAATTTTAGTTCATGTTCCAAAACTTTCTTCGCATTGTTTACTTCCTAGTGAGCTTGAGAAATACAGTTATTATAGTATTAGCTCTTGCCTACGGCATGCCATGATTCGCGACCATCGGCATTTGCGGCAATCAAAGGATGCAGCAGGATATTGTCCTATTACCAGGATAGTGCCTTTGTTTTTCGGCAGGGAAGGACGAGACCTTTTACGGTAACAAGGGCTTCACGCCACGCCTTCCGCCGGAAAGTAAAACGCGATGACAGCTGCCTAAGGGGAAGAAAAGGCGTGCGAAGCCAGTGCTTTAGCCATGCCGAGCCATGTGTTTTTTGTTTCTTCGTTTTTGGTGAATGGTACGCACTTGACCGGGTGCATATTTGGATATCCAGAAGGTACAATGCATGGCAAAGGCAGAGCCCGCCTATTGGTCTTATACGCGCCTGCGGTGACCTGTGATGTTCACTCCTAGCAACGGCATCAAGCGACTACTCTCGTTCTCGGTGCTATATCTCTAGACCCTGGCTCTATTCTTCCAGCGCCACGGCTGTGCCATGTGTTGTGTCCGAGTAATCAGACAGTTTTTCTCCAAGTGTTTTGTTTTTTAAACGGTGTACGCACGTTTCTGCGGCTAGTGTTAGGCCTGACATTTTTTTTGTTCCTCCGGTGTGCGCAACGTGGGATATTCGGACTGTTTGGTGTTTTTGTATTTTTTTTTTCTTTCCAAGTGTTTTGCTGTTAACGGCTGTATGCACGTGTTCTGCGGCTAGTGTTCCGACTGGACTTTTTTTTTCCGGAGTGTTTTGCACAACCGGCTGTGCAACGCGGTTGTGGCTATAGCCGCTGCGGACAGTGATTGCCGGACTCGACGCACTTCGCGATAGAATTCTTGCACTCATGTTGAAGTCCTTCGTTCCAACCTCACGAATGACGATGACGGCTTCTCGATAGATTCTATTTTCCAAGATTGATCTCTAATTCATGCCCAAGAATTCTGTGCTCCTAACTCCTCGTTGTCAAAAGCGAAAACTGTATAAATGAAAACTGTATACCTGGTTGTGTCCTTATCGCGGTGTGACTTGCACACAGCTTTTTAGATTCGTAATGTTTATAGTAGTATCCGAACCAAATTAATGTTTCCCTCTCCTGCTTGGTGTTGACGTGATGTATGGCGCAGAAAACATTGTCTAATGCAACATATTACCCTCTGAACATCGCAGGCCAAGAAAGCTATATGGAACGTTAATTGTGAATACGGATGGAGAGCAAATCTTTTAGAAGGGGTGCTTTATTGACGATGACACTTATGTCTACTAGAGTGTTCCTATAATGCAGTTCCAGCCATTAATTGAAAACGATGTCCCCAGTCATGTCCCTATTTCGAATTATTGTGCTTTAGAATTCACATAAAGCAGTACTATAATTACAGTTTTAGCTGACACAATTTTCCAATGCTATAATGACATTGTTCGCCTCTAACAATTTTTAGCCCCGTTGTGAAAATCAGAATTTCTTTTTGCAAAGCACTTTTTAAATTATATTTAACATGCACACCAATACGGTCATAAAACTTACATTGTGCATCTGGAACAACTCCAAAGTACCTTACATTAAGAATATCGGGACATGGAGAGAACCAGAAAAAAATGTGGTTGATCCCTCTTATATAGGAATCGGTATAGAACACGAAAGTGAAACGTATCTTCACAGAAGTATGCAATGTTTTATTGCACATTGATATATAATGTCTATTGTGTTTTGGGCCTAAAGCGCCCTTAGGCGTTGATGCACCCACGCTGACGCCTGGTGGCACGTCTCCCTCCATCACGACTACCAACGTCGATGACCATGATCCCGTCGTGCATAGGAAGCTGCACTACGCTCCACGCTAGCACAACGCGAAAGACGAGCACGTAACTGACACACTAATACACGCGCAAGACAAAGCACGTAACTGAATCGTCACCGAGTCAATCAGCGCGCACGCTTGAAACAGCGAGCTGCGATCGTAGCCCACCATTTTACGTTAGTTCGGGCGAACTTTTTCATCCCCTTACTCAATGATGATGATGATAATTTATTTTCGTGCGTCTCGGACTTACGCCGTCCATTAGCGCACTCCAACACCAACACCGCGTTCCAATGCCGACACCGCGTTCCATGAGACCCGCCTCCGTGAATGCGTCTCTCTCGCTCTTGAGCGCGCAAAACCTCTTTATCTCGCGAGCACGAGCGTACGAACGCGCCACGGTGGACGATACGACGACGCTCGAACGCAATCATGGTTCGCATAGATGCATGCTCTGCAGGCGTGGCCTGTGTAGCCTAGGGAGCCTACATCAACGCCGTTTTAAAAAGGCGTTGCATGTAGCACTCTTGTTATAGCCTAGTGGTTACGACGCTAGCTTTGAGAAGCGGCGCACGCGGCTGAATCCCGCCTCGGCCAGAAAGTTTCTTTTCTTTTTTCTTGGTAGGTTCTTTGCTACGCACCACAAATTACGCTGCTTAAACAGCTTCGCTGTTAAAAACACCGCATATCCACGAAGTGAATGATGATGATGGCGAAGCACCGGGGCCTCATTCGGGCAAACGCCGGAAGCCAGGCTTCCGGACCAGAAGCCGGAGCTTGGCGTACATATACTCTACATATACCTATATATATATGCAGATATATATATATATTCTGTACATGTGTACGTGTATACAGCGCTTTATACCCTTGTGTACAGCATCGCCCTAGCGTTTCCATGCAAACGAGAGCTACGGACTACGAGGTACCAAGCTCGGCCCTAACGTGCTTCGCCCCTAGAACACAATAAACCCGAGATAGCTCCTTGATAAGTTGTGCACGTTAAACCCCAGGTGTCAAAATTTCCGGTCCCCCATTACGGCGTGCCTCATAATCCGATAGTGGTTTTTGCACGTAAAACCCCATAACTTACTTAACTTACTTTGATAATGAAGAAATTGGCACATACCTGCACATTTACTGATATCTTGAGATAACTTTGTAACATCCAACACAACATAGGCTCTTTCTAGACGTGTTATAACGTTTTGTGCAAACGCACCTCGAGTTAAACACTACTGAGGCCTTTGATGCCGTGTCGATGTCGATTGCATTGATCGGACGTAAGCTGCACGATAATCACAAAGGTTCTTTTGCTTCACTTTGAGGGCATCGCGCTGCGCATCATTATAGTAGTGGTGGAATACGACATCATCTCACACGGCATGAATTTCACGCAGCGATCCTCACAGCGTAAGCTCCCGCACCGGCGTAGCTACTGATTATATCATTCGCAGGCAACGAGGGCACTTCCGTGTTGGGACGGAAAGTCTCGCTTTGGAAAACGCGAGGCGTCGAACGCGTAATCCCACGGTGTCGCCAGTTTTGGGGTAGACGCCATCTACTCCGTGTGGGCCAGCCACGACGCACCGAGCGCGAAGGGGGCGCTGGGTGAGATACGTTGCTATGCTTGACACCGCGCGGCGTCCCCACGCCAGCAGCGTCCGAATATTAGAGTTGCGCACAGCCAAGAAGAAAAAAGTAGGAAGGCGTAAGCCGCAGAACACGGCGTACAGCCGTTAAAAGCAAAACACTTGGAGAGAGATTTTTTTGATCGAACACTTTATAATTATTCCTACTGGCGAAGAGAGAGAGAAAAAAACATTCGGAACACCACACTTGCGTACAGCCGGAGGAAGGGAAAAAAAAGTCAGGCGTGACACTAGCCGCAGATACGTGCGTACGTTGGACGTGCGAATACTATATACTGCCACCAGCAGTAGTGGCTTAGACGGCGTAGACAACAACCTCGCCCTGACATAGTTCATGTTTGTGCGCATGAAACCATTTTGCGCGTTCGTGATTATTATTTTTTTTATTCATCTTTCCACTGACGCTATATACTGTTTACAACCTCT